>NC_060894.1:3510000-3652500 GCF_014805685.1 Silurus meridionalis | reverse complement strand
GCGCCGACTGGTTCGACGTTTGAAATCACAAAAATGTTACAGTAACTCAAAATAGCACTTTTTACATCCATGGTGAAAAGCTAAGTATCTCAAAACACACAACACACACAACACACACAAACCTGAGGTGGATGAGACTCTGCATAAGCAGAAGAAGTTGGGTTTTAAGCCTTTCAGACAAGAACATGATATTAAGCATGGATTTATATATATATATATATATATATATATATATATATATATATATATATATATATATATGTATGTAAGTACACTAAACTACATAAGAAACTGTGTAACTCTCATAACTACTGTATTAACACTTTTTATATAATAATACTGGTCTATAAATTTTGGGAAATTATCGACCTCTGAGATAAAATGTGCTAATTTTAATATATTTTGATGGGATGAATTGGAAAACAGGTAATAAAGGTGCTGGTTGGCTAAAGTTTTCAAAATATTTCATGATGCCTTGTAACTTCTCAAGAAAGTGAGGAAGAACATCGAAATTTGACATGAAAGTTAAAATAAAATATGAAATAAATGAAGATGAAATAAATGTACCTTTACTTTGAGACTAAAGATTATTATCTAACTGTCATTTATTGGTCTTATTTTGCAGAGTACATTCCTTTTGGCCAGATCTATACATCATACAGTTAAATTTGGTGGCTTGTAAAAACATTCCCAAAGAACAGTAACGTGATAATTCCTCAGAAAACAAGATGCTTCAAAACGTTGATAACCTCTGTTAGATTAGTGACGAGGTTACACTCGCATCTCAAAAGTGCAGTATGATGACAGTAATGAAATACGTCATACCGCCTATATTTTGGATAGAAAATAGGGGATCAGGACAAAAGTTGAGCTCCTCATTATTGTTGATTTACATGTACAACTTATCTGCCATTATTGACTAACTTCTTTTACTCGCATTTAGACTATTTTCCCTTGAACTGTGGGGCGGTGAGTGATGACCATGGGGAGAGATTCCACCAGAAGGCATGGAGAAAAGATATCAGAGCAAATGGAGTCCGTCCATGCTTACCGATTAAGGCTGAAATCTCCTCGGGGACTGTCCTACTGCAGTTCACAAGAGACAAGCCAAAAGATAGATACCAAGTAATGATGGAACCTTGTCGTTTAATCTTATGTTAGAGCTTGTATTTTTTAATTATGCAATTGGAACAACAATCAACATGAAATTATTACTATCACTTTGAAAAAAAGCAATAAATAAATAAATAAAAAATTATGTTATTTGTATAAATAAAAAGATACATTCATAATGATTGGTGTGGCACCTTTCTCACTGCTATACCACATTTTGCAGAGAAGTGATGGAGCATAATCGCACACACCCATTTTTTATTATTTTTATGCAATTCTGACAGGAACCTGTAGCCTGGAAACTGATGCAAATTAACACTCATAATTTAATTTACATGATTTTTAATTTATCAGTGACCCAATTTTGGACAAATGTAGCTTTTCATTTCCAAGGCTTTCTCCTAGTAGACCAGTGTAACATACAGTTTCAACCTTATGGGGACATTAGGCTGGTCCTCATAGGCATAAAAATGCTTTTTCTGTCTTTGTTTGTTTTTGCAACTTTGAATTCAAATAAATAAATAAATAAATAAAATAAATAAATGACCAAAAAAGGGTTTGGTTTACTAAGGATTCTAAAGGGTAAGACTTCATTCATACTCTGACATGTAAGGATGTTAAGAGGTGTGTGTGTGTGTGTGTGTGTGTGTGTGTGTGTGTGTGTGTGTGTGAGAGTGAGCGATATAGAGAGAGAAGCTAAAAGAGAAAAAAGATACAGGTCAAAACCAGAACAGCTGGATGAATTCTATTTGTATATAATGGATATACACTGAATGCTGGAATGCTCTAAACCCTACAGTTTAAGGCTGAGCTTTCTCTCCCTCTGTGTGAGTGTGTGAGTGTGTGTGTGTGTGTGTGTGTGTGTGTGTGTGTGTGTGTGTGTGTGTGTGTGCCTGACATTATCTCTTTTCACTCTGAAATGCCAAGACTGCAGCAGTAATGCTCCATGGCATCCTGAAAACCTTTATACCGCTCAACACACACACACACACACACACACACACACACACACACACACACACACACACACACACACACACACACACACACACACATTTAAGGATAGTCCATTTCTGTTTACTCAGGTATTGTACACTAATGACTCAGTGGTGTCAGACTGTTGTATTGGGCTTCAGCCATTAAAATGGATTTTTTTGGAAAAAATTATCAATTATGGAAAACAAAAAAAACAAAAAAAGTTTAGGTATGCATTGAAGAAGTGAAGCCAATTCAGTCCTGGAAGTTTTCCCCCGAAACCACAAAATATTTCAATCTCCTGTAATGCAAGACTTCTTCTTTAGAGACCACTTGTTTTTTCCCTTACAGAAAGTATATTCTTAAAATCATGTCCTTATGCAAACTATAGTTTTAAATGTGGTTTCAAATTATACATGATTTTATCTCAACTGGAGCTTTCAAACTGTTAAAACTTTAGTTTTAGAAGCATGCTTTCATCTAAGCAGAAGTTTCAGCTTTTTGAGCCTCAAAGTTTGAGGAGCCTCAGTGTTATGGAGCCTGCATCACTCAATGTAAGAGCAATAAACCCACATTCTGCATGAAATCAGTGATGACTTACCCCAGCATGTGTCTGATGAGAAGAGAAGCAGTGAAACTGTTCTGTCAGTGTACAAGGAACTGAGGTCTATTCAGCAGTCTATGAAAGAGGAGCTGAATTCAGGTTGCCACGTTGAATATAATCCCCCTCTAGCATTGCTGGTTGCTTGTTGCTCATTCATTCATCATTAGTAGATAATTCATCCTGGACAAGCTCCTATGCATTTAATAACATTTTCAGGATGCCTTGCTACTACTCCCAGGTCCAAATCTTTTGGGAAGGCTTTCCAATCAGTTTTGTCATATAAGTCATGGGATTTGTTTTGTTTATTAGACACATGAGCATTCAGGAGGTCAGGTAAAGGCGGATGGCATATAGTCAGCGTTTCAGTTGATCACAAAGGTGTTACACTTAAATTTATACACATCTTATCTTATTATTTAGAGTGTGCTCACTTTTGTTTCTAGTTATTTTTACAATAATGGTTGTATGCTGAGATATTTTCAGAGGAAAGTAAATGTGTACAATACAATGCCAGGGATATAAAAAAAAACTAGAGTTAGCGCAGTGTCATTGTGGCTATTCACTCCATACTGGATATATGATTTGTTTTGGGCATGCATGAAAACGCTAAAGAATCCATCGCACTAGCGTTAGCCACTAAAGTAGTATTTTATATATTATTTAACCAAGCAGGTATTTTATTTAAAATTGTTTCAAAAATGTAAACTGTACAGATGTTGATCACAAATGTTAATATTAATAAACTGTGTTAATAAAAAAAAACGACAAACAATTTTGCATTTCATCCCCCTAACCGTACCAAAACATGACTTAAAAAAAGTACGTACGGAATTTTGTGTAAAAAAACACCCCAATATATATACAGTGGTACCGCAATACTCGAAGACTAAGAGTAACTCGCAAAAAATCGGATAGTTTGCCAGAATCCGCGAGTGGCTCGAAAGTTTGGAGTAATATTTTAAAACAGAGCTTGTACTAATAAATTACATAAAAATTTTAGTATTGTATTATACATTTGAAGTAGTAAATAAAATGCTTTTGACAAGTAATTCACAATTTTTTTTTGAGTTTACAGTACAGTTCATGTACAATTCCACTTGAAAAAGGAACCATCAAAAGGTGTGCTATGTAGGACCTATAATGGTTTGTGTGGACTTCTGTGAAAACAATCTGGCAACCCTGTACAACTGTACTCCGCCTCTCATGCTAAAAATCTCCAGGGAAAAGAGCCAGAAATTAACAACATTTAGAGCATAAATGCACAGTAAAGTTGTCAAAATGCCTGGAAATTAAATACAAGGCGAAAATGGCTAAATGTGTGTTTTTATTTCTTTTTTTTGTTGTTGGCATAATGGAAGATATCAGGGGAACTTCTCTCTTTTTAATTGGTTACTATGGCAACTGGCTTAGGCTGCTGAGTTGTAAAGCACTTTGACCAGTTGAGTTATTCGTTCAGTATTTATAGTAAAATACTTATATTTCATTAATTTCTTTAAATATAATATGACAGGAATTTAAACTGAAGCAGAAATGTCCATTTTCTGAACTGAAATATTAGCAAATTCAGTCATGGATATGATGTTAGTCTGGAAAATGAAAGGATGATGTCATTTAGTTAATCTCCCAGTGAATCAACATAAAGGGAAAAAAAAACCTGTATTATAATAATTAATTAACACCTATATTGTTAATCCCACTTGCACATGGTCGAATTAAAGATGCAATAATGATTCACAGAGGATTAACTCATGCAGAGTTTAATTATACATTTGGTGTGTTCATCTGGGTTCGGTAAACATTGTGTTAATTCAGCATTGGGGTTTTTGCTGCGTATCTCAGAAACACTTCTGCTAGCTGGTGAAAAAGCTCTCAGCAGGGAAGTGAAAATTCAGCAGTAAAACTTCAGTCAATCAGGTGTTCTTTCGCTCTGTTCAAACATAAAGAGCTTCACAGTGACACTTGTACCTCCATCGTTACAGAGTGAAAACAAGTACAAACACTGATTAGAAATATATAAAGACATGAAGAGATGATACTGTAGATAGATAAATATGAGGTGGTATTAATATGATTTAAGACTAATGGTGCTAACTGGTACTATTCTGAACATGTGCATTACCACGTCTGCGAATTAATCATGGACAGTAAGTTAGAACAAAGAGAAACTGAGCAAATCTGCTACAGAGACGTTTGACATGACATACGTCATTGACATATGATACTATAACGAGTCGTTTTAGGTGTTTTGAGTGACGCACGCTTCGAGAGCAAAAGAACTGGAAGACAACAAGAGATCAGGAAGACCTGCAATGAGCTCATCCCCCAAAATTGTTGAAACCTTTCAGCAACTTGTGAATGATGATCGTCGGAGAACAATCCGCATGATCTAACTTCTGTTCCCACCCTACTTGCCAGATTTGGCCCCTGCTTACTTCGCCCTTTTTCTGTAGATGAAGATCCAGCTCAAAGGTTGCCGTTTTGAGATCCAGCAGGATTCACAGAAGGTGCTTGACACGCTTCGGAAGGAAGACTTCAAGGAGACATTCCAGAAGTGGCAGGAACAGTAAGAGAACTGTATTGCTGTGCAAGGAGACTGTTTTAAAGGTGATAGTAAGTAAACGTAGATAAATAAAGTACTTTCTTATATACAGAGCAAGTCTCAGAACCTTTTGATACCAACTTGTAGACAGACAGACAGACAGACAGACATAGATAGATAGATAGATAGATAGATAGATAGATAGATAGATAGATAGATAGATAGATAGATAGATAGATAGATAGATAGATAGATGAGGTGGTTAGGAAGGAGTCTCCAGGTTGAGGAAAAGTTATAATGATAATTTTGGACAGTGGAAATTCTTTATTTTTTGTGGGGGTTTTTGACAGTGGGGGACAGTAACAAAGTAAAATTAATTTGTTACTGTACTTAAGTAGCTTTTTCACGTATCTGTACTTTACAGAAGTTTTTCCACTTGGAAGATTTTTACTTCAACTTCACTACGTTACACACAAGTCAAATATTAATATTTTTTCCTCAACTATATTTTGCAAAATCTGTCATTCATTTTTATTTATAAGTGTATAAAAACTTCACTGGTCAATCACGCAGAAAGCCACCAATCAGGGTCGAGCGCACGCTCAGTGTTGAACTTGTTTTGATTGCCGATTGGTGGTGTCTACTTATCAACAACATACAGTTCTGCGTTTAACATCAAGCAGAACATTTTGAGAAGAATAAATTAATCAATCTTGCCACAACACCCGTAGCCTTATTTGTGTGATTCTTTTAAAACAGTTGAAAAGAAGGTTTTGGGCTCATGATAATTTTAATAGATACCAATCAGTGTTTGATTTATTAATATCATTCTATTAATAGATCAGTGTGCTGAGAGTCACATTCGAGTCTTTTCACATAAGTTGAGTTGAATAAGCAAAGAGTCTTGTGACAAAAATGATAGTAAGAACATTATAGCCATAATAAATCATAGCACTTTGGATACTTAAGTATATTTGAAGGCAAATACTTTCGTAATTTTACTCAAATTTTACTAAAAAACGTTTAAAGGGACACTTTTACTTTTACTGGAGTCATATTTTACCGAGTCTATCTCTGGTTTTTCTCAAGTACATGGTTTGTACCACTAACAAAAACGCACTGTGTTGTTCTTTTTTAATTTAAAAAAGTCTGAGTATTGGCTGCTTTGTTACTAGAAGTGGGTGCTGTATCAAAACTGCATCCATTTCACTACATCCTGAGCCATTTTCCCTAAGAGCCCACCAGAGAGTAACCAGTAGACTCATAAATGTTCACAATGTATTACACAATATTACAGAAAAACCATCATGCATTTTTATATATAGGAAATATATGGGAAGTAAAGCACCATTTTAAACACAAATATTTTTTTGTGTGTGTAGTGAAGGACCTTTTGCCAGAACAGAGGCCAATTCAGAGTTTTATACTCTCATTAAGTCCAGCTGTGTGTGAGGAGGAGAGGAGACGAGAGGACGGGGATGAGGGGGGATAAGTCTGTGTAAACCCCATTCATACCACACAGTGAACACTTAGGCCCATTCATCGTATCCTGTGCTGATGGCTAAAGGAAAATGATTATCTCAAGATATACGCTCTTTAATTTCTAAATGATTTATAGCAACAATTTACACGATTTACGAGTGAAGCCATGTAACTTCCAGTTTAGACACAGTTCGTGTCTACATCATCACATGCTTGCCTCAGAAAACTTTGTAAAGACATTCTTCTTCTTCTTCTTCTTCTTCTTCTTCTTCTTTCAGCTGCTCCCATTAGGAGTCGCCACAGCCGATCCTTCGTCTCCTACATTGGATGAAGGTACAATTTGATCTGTGATATTACTTCCAAACAGAGTTATTGACTTTTGAGTTGACGTCCCTTACTTTGTTGGTTACATTAGTAAAGTCAAGTCAAATAGGCTTTATTGTAATTCCAACCATATACAGTGCAGTGCACAGTTCAACAATACAACCCCAGGACACAGAGTACCAAGGTGAAACATAAGACAACATAAATTGCTGTCAACACAAAACACACAACTAACTGGGACACGACATAAAGAGGACGTGTGTAACAAAGGACAACGTAAAACAGTCAGACAGTAAACAGTGGCTCTGTAGCACAGACCAATACAGAAGATTTGTATAAGTGCAAGTGATTTGTTCTTATAATAATAAATACTGTACATGAAAATCTTTGAAGATCATGACGATCTTTTAGCAGAAATTTGTGCAAAACAGCATTTCTGTGCAAACAGTTAAGGAGTTTGTTCATTTGTGTTTTTTGTCAATCCGATCCCCTTGTTCTGAGTAGTCAAATGGCTTGCAGAAAATAAATGTTAAACAGTCTGGGCGCGAGGACCCGAATGCTTCAAGACCTTTTCCCAGACAGCAGGAGAATTGTAGCTTCACAATTAAAACATAGCTTGTCACTTAGTAAAGTCAGGACAAGCAAATGCACCTTAAAAGTACCACAATGTTGCAGTTAAATACTTAAAAAATAGTTTTACATATAAATATATTCACTTTCCCAGACACCACACACAAACTAATAGTCCAAGAATGTTCCCTTGAGAATCTTATCTTAGTAATGCTAAGACATTGTGAAATACAGATGTTTAGCGCCGCTTTATATGTATTTCACGCTCATGCTCAAATCCCGATCATTACTCAGTGAATATCTTTACCTGCATATTATCGATTTAAAGTTAAAAGTAAATATAAAAGTCTACAGTATGTATATTCTCATAAAAAAACCCCATCTAGGTTAATTTTACATATTTAAACAGGCACACAGCGCCATCTTTAGGACGCAATGATAAAGCACATAGCAAAAGGTATACACTTACAGTAAGTGCTTTATCCTGGTCAGGGTCTCAGTGGATTTGGAGCTTCCAGGTACACTGGATGTGAGGCAGGAATACACCCTGGGCAGGAAGTCAGTGCATAGCAGGGCACCAACACACACATTTATGCACTGATTCATACCTTGGGGCAATTTTCATTTGTCACCTATTGGTATGGTGTTGGGATGAAACTGGAACCCCCTGAGAAAACACACATGGACACAGGAAGAGCATGCAAAATATTTCCACACCGAAAGTAATAAATGTACAATGTACAATGTAATGAACGTAATCAAACGAGCCCTTTACTCCAAACTCTATTAGCCTTGGAACTTAAAAATAAATGTATATCCATTTATGTTGTTCAATACATGTTATACGACTA
The DNA here is from genome assembly GCF_014805685.1 of Silurus meridionalis. Classification (NCBI taxonomy): domain Eukaryota; kingdom Metazoa; phylum Chordata; class Actinopteri; order Siluriformes; family Siluridae; genus Silurus; species Silurus meridionalis. The sequence goes on along the minus strand of NC_060894.1, from coordinate 3,644,042 downwards.
AAATGGAAGTTTTTATTGGTTTTTCCATATATCTAAAATTTCCCACTTGTATTTATGTTAAAACGTTTTAAAATAGTTTGCAACTTTTCCCATTTTCAACTTCTAGCCTGTTATTTATATCAGATTACTTACATATTGTATTAAGTTAAGTGCAGTGTGTGGTATATCAGTGGAGTGCAGAGTGGACAAAAGTCTCTTTAAGGAGTCCTAAGGGATCAGAAAGGCGGATAACTGATGGGACGGCCTGAGACTTCTGAGACTCTTAGTTATATCTGTCATACTACAAAAGCACTTGCCTGATCGCAGCAAGATGAACAGATACTTTGCAGGGTGCGTGGAGTCCTTTATGATTTTATTAGCCGATGATGATTATGATTTTAGTGCACCACTTTGTGTAGATGGCCTGCAGTGAAATGAGAGCAGAAATGGAGATATGCTCGGCTAAGTAGACCGCTCTCTGGAGGGCTGTGTGCTACTGAGATATGTTGAGTCAGTAAAAGTTTGATAGCTAATGTATAGAATGTTTTTTTTTAGAATGATTGCTGGAAAGAAGCTGAATTTTCTGGATACTCTCCTGGATTGTGTGATTTTACAAGAACTATCGATCTGGTATTTTTACTACCACTTCTAGACGTCACACAAAGTTTTATTATTAATGGGTAAAACAAATGCAGTGTTTTCAGACCTGAACTAATCCTCAGAGTTGGAGAACATTGTCAGAGCTTTTCTCCTTTTCTTCTTTTCTTTCAGGACAACCTTGTATATGTTGTACGTGACAATTTATGTGCCCTTCATAAAGACGGATGTGCCGATTCTAGCCCCCAGATCATCAACGATCCTCCACCACATTTCATAGCGGGTGTAGGCCTTTCCAGGTCTCCTTTTACCCGTTAAATAACTGGTGTTTGGGCAAAGCTGAAAATTGGACCTATCAACAAGATGACCTTACTCCAGTCCTCTACAGTCCAATCCTTGTGGTCTTTTGCAAATCTCAGTCTGGAGCCCTGCTCCTAGTAGCCTGTTTCACATCGTCCTCACTGTGCAATTCACCCCAGGTGCCATTTCCTGTTCTTTTTGTAGGTCACTTGATTTCATCGTACAGTTGTTGACTGACATTTAAATGAGTTGGCATTCGTCCTGGTCGGTGGAAAGTAGTTTTTGTCCTCTGCCAGTCTGCAGCTTGACCTTGTTCTTACAAACCAGTGTCTTGGAAACTTTAAGGACGGAAGCAACCTGATGCTAACTGTATCTCTCTGCTAGTTAAGCCAGAATTTAACCCTGGATGTCTTCATTCGAAACTATTTTGGCATGGTCAGTGGTTATTTATTTATTCCAATTACTTTTGAGGTACCACTAGCACTGTTTTCGCCATCCAGTCGGTCCTATCGCAAGAGGATAATGATGACCACAGCATTGGTGTTCATACTTTTACTTGTTAAATAAGATTTGGGCGAGGAAATCAACCTAATCAGTACTTCACTAGTTTTGGAATTCAAGGCTGAAATGAAAAATTGGAGTAATTTCATTATTGTTTTCCAAAGCTTTATATGAAAATGATTTATATTATATAAACAGTGTACCAGTCTAAAGATTGAACACACCTTCTCATTTACTTCTTTTACATTCAGAACAAATATGGAATTAAAAAGTCAACATAAGGAATATAGTATCTGCTTATTGTATAGCATATAGTATATTAGCATGTAGTCAACATTAACATAAAAATGGCTTTAAATGTGTCAGTGAAACCAAATGATCAGGCAGAAAGTGGTTACAAATGAAATGTTTATGTTGTGTGCTGATCTCAAATCAGTCTGGAGGAAGGGAAGAAAACCGACTAAGGCGGAGTTTTGGTTTAGGAGGGTCAAAGTTTTATCCAAACAAACGGAGTATTGAAGCCTGTTTACACCTTTATCTTTTTTTAAAAGGCTTTTAATCGAAACCTGAGCACTTAAACTACCAACCCAACATCCTGCGGAGAGGTAACACCTATTATTTCTTTCAGTTTGTGGAATGTAATGGTCAGGAAGCCTTTTCTGGGTCTTGGATTGCAGGGAATTTTAAGGAAAAAGAGTGTATATTGTGTGTGTGTGTGTGTGTGTGTGTGTGTGTGTAGGGAAGGGAAATCACGAGATAACCACAGGACGTGTTGTGACGGCTCAGTAGACAACCAGGCTTTGATTTGCGGCTTCATTTGGGGCTATTTTTAGCAGGATTAATAGTTTTATTTTGTCTGTTTTTTTGTTGTGTTTTGTTTTGTACCACATCTACTTGCGCGAGATGAATCAGCGCGTGGTCATTTTGTTGAAATTTAAATAATAACCGTCACTTCAGCGGTTTTAACGGATCTCTGCAACTCCGTGAGGCAGTGGTGAAAGTCCACTGAAGCGCATTCACACGGCTAATTCGGGTTTGGAAACCTGAACAAAAAAAACCCCGTAGTAATTTCATAAACACCTCAAAAACCGTACCATACTCATGAATGAACAGTAACTAGGTCTGATTTGGAAAAAGCTGAGCAATGGACGTCGAAAACTGTAACAAACAAACAAACAAAAATAAGGGCCAGGACTGCTGAAATAGATCTTAATTTATTTTCTAGATGTATTAATATCCAGATCTTGAGACTACAATAAGTAGCAAACAAGTCTGAAAGACAACCAAAACAATCAGGGGAATGACAAAGCTGTGACTACATACCACATACTACATACATACATCTATTTATTTTGGGTCAAGGCATCAAGAAAGAACAAACCCCTTGTATGCATGATCATTAGTAATTTCTGGATGTTTACTCTGTTATTAATGTAATGAAATCATTCAAGAAACCCTGTTTGAGTACGAGGCCTTCAGGTTCAAAAACTTCAGGACCAGTAGAGAAAATACATGTCTATAAATCCATTGAGAACACACAAAGTGACCATGTTTACAGTTTCCAAAATATAGTTAGATATTCTAAGTTTTATTTTCTCTGGCATGAGATTGACTTCAGGATTTGTGAGGACACCATCAGCATAAAGATACAGAAAAATTTAAAACCTGTTGACTTACTGGATATCTTAAATTTGCTGTACTCATTGTGAAGAAATTGCAAAATCCTGTCTTATGACAAAGTGGTGTCCTAATAATGTATTTTTTGTTTTTAAGCTAGCATTGACCACTGTAAAAACTTTTTTAGACTTGTACTGAAGTTGCAAGACTAATGTTGGCAAAAACAGTTTGACAATTTGTTCACCAGTTAAGAAACACATAAGTATCTATGACAGCTTTAGGTCACAATCTTCTCTGTGTTTGTTTGTGAGCAACATAGTAAGGATATAGGTGGACTAACATCTTGAAATACTGACATCAACTTTTTGGTTCCTTCTTTGACTTTTTTTTTTCTGCTTTCCTAATAACCAACCTCAAGTCAACAAATGTGATTTAGTTTTTGTCTACAGTAGAGAAGTAAATGACAACTCAGGGCAAGGATAAGAATCACAAAATGAGAAAAAGAAATAACAACATTCTGATTTATCTCAGCCAATAGGCATTAAGGTAATGAGAAAATAACAATGTGCGGCTAAGAAAGGCGGAGGAGAGCAGTGTGAAGAACATCACTGGTTAGATCTAGCTTATCTGCAAATCAGCTAAACACTGAAGGGGTTATTCTGGTTCCATCACAGGAACCATAGCTAGTTTTTTTTTTTTCCTCATGGCTGTAGTTTGCTGAACCTTTATACTTCTCATTCTAGGGTCCTGCAGACCAGGAACTATGGTAAACCTCTAAAGTCAGGGGGGAGACAGCTATTTATAGCTGATATAATATACATAACCACAGGAAGTTCAGTAAAGGAATAAAACATTTATATTGTTTTGGGTTTTTTTTTGTGTTTTGCTTCGGGACACAACACCCTGTTTTTGCGTTAATGAGGTTTGGAATAAAAATCTGTTAAAATAAAATGACAAATCAACAGGTTAAAAGATATAAGAAACGCCCTACTTTTGAAATTTATCAATTTCTTAATAATAACAGACTCAAAATCTTGCTTTGGAAAACTGGAATCTCTAAAAACTGACCACTCAGCAATTGTAAAGATATTAACCAATGTATTATCTATAGAACCAATGAAATGCCTCATACCATTTACAGATCTGAGACCATTAGTAAATACATACATAACTACATGAAATGAATCCTAATGTTGGGTAAAAACATATTTCTCAGTTTAACAAGCGCTGGGATGAAGTTATCTACACACGATGCTGAATAGGACACTCAAAACTAACACGCAAATTTTTACTAACAAGAGAAAATCCCCCAAAATGTCAAACCTGTCAAATTCCGATGTCCATGAAGCATGTTTTGATGGACTGTAATACTTATAGCTCTTTGAGACACTTGTTTTACTCTGTTGACACTCTTAAGGTTTTTAAGCAAGTAAACCCAAATGTAGTATTAAAGTTTTTAGAAAAGAGTAATCTTAAAGATCTGATTTAAAATGTTCTATCTTATTGTATAACTAAACCAAGCTTTCACCATGACATTACCTATGGCATAACATAACCATAGAAGTTGACATGGTGCTAAGAAAAAGAAAGAAAGAAAAAAAAAAGATGTTTTATTGATGATAATAAAAATTACTGCTAGTTAAGATGGTCTCAGTATTTCAAAAACTGCCTCACCGAAAATGAACGACCAGGATAAGCGCATGAATGTGCACAGGGTGTTCATAATAAATGACCCAGTAAATGTAAACCCTAAAAGGCAGGCAGCCATGTAGAGCTGCGATCTGATGCAGAAATAATGCACTTTGTTTGCAGCGTTTCCAGTTCGACCACAGCCTGTGTTGCATTGTTTATGTTGCACATATTAAACTCAGTTTTTGTAATTTTATTGTGACATGAATGTGGGGAAAGCAATATGCAAGCTTAGCTTTAACTTTTCTCTTTCTTTTCCTCGTAATAGTACACAACCAAGTTGAAATTTGACTGAGAAGTTAAAAACTGGCAAGTACAAAACTTTTAAAAAACAGTTTAAATGCATGTTTTAGTTAAATTATGTTAATAACCTTTAAATATTGAATGTAGGATTTGTCTACGGAATAGTTTGTATATATAAATTTATATATAATGTGTGTGTATGTATGTATGTGTCTGTGTGGGATGACCATTTTAGCATTTTATTTTTAAATGAATTAAAAATGTAATTAGGATGAAACTAAAATCTACTGAAGATTGTCTTTTTCTTCATACGTAGCTATTAATCGGCGAGCGGGCAATTTGGATTGACCATGGTCCGTTGTTTGAGGTTTTTCACGGCAGTGGGTGACAACGACCACTCTGTCTCGAGGTGGCATGACGATGAACTACACAAAGTTAGTGAAGAGCTGGAGCCTGTAAAACAACCGGTCACAAATCTGACTTTCAGAGAAGCTTTGAAACGTCTCTTTGGCTCTGAGAGATTTCAGGTACTGAAGCTGCAATTTCTGAATTCTGAATCAGATCCTTTTCTACACCATGCACCAAAACTGTGGTGTGGATTTTACTTCCAACAATGTATTGGATACACAGTATATATATATATATATATATATATATATATATATATATATATATATATATATATATATATATATATATATAAAATGTATAAAGATTTTCTATAAATCTATAGTAGTAAACGTCACATGCTCCTTTTGGGTTCTTGATAATGACATTCTGTGCTCTAGATAGCCGTTGTGTGCTTGGTGATCTTGGATGCCGCATTTGTGCTGTGTGAGCTGCTCTTAGACCTGTCTATAATTGAAGTAGACAAGCACCACATCGCTCCACAGGTGAGTCGAAGCAAGATCCATTTCAAATTAGTCTCGTTTTATAATTAGAAATATTTCATAATCTGAGAAATTCCTCTTGCAGATCTTTCATTACCTCAGCTTGTCACTACTCACCTTCTTCATGGTGGAGCTGTGCTTTAAGCTGTATGCATTTCGGCTCGAGTTTTTCCACCACAAGTTTGAGGTGTTTGATGCGATCGTCGTGGTCGTGTCCTTCATCCTGGATATCGTGTATATCTCCCAAGAAAGCGCTTTCGATGCCATGGGCCTACTCATCCTGCTCAGGCTGTGGAGGGTGGCCAGGATCATAAATGGTACGGTTCTCGCGGTTAATGGAAGAGTTCATGGGAAATCAATGATTTGTTCAGTTTACTTCCTAAACAAACACCTTTTACCTGACAGGATGTTTAGCTTTCCAAACAGACTTCCTTTTTTTTGGTTTCTGACACTGCATATCAATCATTAATAGCATTACACAAAGAAAATTCAAACAGCGCTCAAACGTTAGCCTGGTATATCTAGTGGAGAGCTGAATGAACAATCTAGAACCTAGAAAAAAAATCTTTCCTCAGATATTATTGAACAAACAGTCTATTCAGTGTAATAAAAAAAAAAAAAAGGGGTGTGTCTCAAAGCAGATAGTCTGTTCTGAATTGCCACACCACACACTGTGTCCTTGACCATCACCTACCTAGATGTTTTGAAGCAGAGTTGTATTTAAACAAATGTGACATGAATGTGAGACATCATTGCACATTACCTCACATCATTAAGGCATCAGAACCGGTGCTGATCTTGGGTGAGGAGGGTTCAGACAGTGTTCCAGTTCATCACAGTAAGGTTGAGGTAAAAATGCTCGAGTTATTCAACTTTAATCAATCTTGGCAAATTATGTTTTGAATGGTAGGGAAGGAAAGATTCAACAATTGTGATGCATCGAACGGCTGGTTTTATTTAATAATTTTTTAGCACTTAAAAGGCGGGTTTGTGAAAGGGCCATGTGTTAGAAGTCAGACGACACTCAAATAAATGTATGATTTGCTGTCTGAAACAATTAAATTCTTTATGGTATCTGTTCCATATTGAATTGCAGAGCCTCATATTTTTTCCATTGAATTGCACGGTGTTGAATCAAATGGAAATCGGATCTCACTGCATCGTAATAGGGGTGAATCGGATCCCATCGGTAGCTGCTTCATATGTATCTTTAATGTATCGTATCGTTGGCTATGCATCGAGATGCAAATCGGACCAGCCTCAGCTATGGAGATGCACAACCCTATTCCATGGAGCTTGATTTGTGCACAGAAGCATTGTAATTCTGATACAGACGCTGGTGAAAGGAAATGGCTATGTTATAATATTTAATTATCTGTGTGTTATATCCTCTAGGTATTCTGTTATCAGTGAAAAGTCAAGCTGATCACAAAGTGAACAAGCTAAAAGAGGAAAATAGTAATCTCCATGAGCAAATCAGTGAATTGGAACAGAACAAATACACATTGGTGAGTATTTGTCCTGCTGAGCAAACTGATCACTACATCGCCTTCATCATTTGTTTCAGTTTGGCACATTGTATGTATATGGTTCTGCCACGTCTACATTTTTGTATACTGGAAAAATAACAGAATTAATATTAGATTGGGAATATATATATATATATATATTTTTCATCCGACAAAAAAAAATGGCCAAATTTACATATTAAAAGTTAAATGTGTGCATATTTTTTCCCCCTAAAAACTAAGCTTCTGTCATTAGTGTTTATAACAGGGTTTGCACGGGGTATAAACAGGGTTTGTGTTGTTATTTCAAGGAAAAGTTTAAACAGTAATAACAAATGCAGATTAGGTGGGAAAACATTGAAATATTAGTTTAAAATTTCAGGAAATTGATGATCTACTGCAATTTAAGTTGCTTATCAGTTGTATATTCGTATTTAATGCCATTTGCATTATTTCTCGAAATAGCATGTACTTACATGCCCATTTATACAGGGAGTCCAATACAAAGTCAGCCAGGAGTTATGGAACTAATGGGGTTAATACAGTGCAGTGTTCATGGCAGTTTTTGGATTAAAACCTTGAGGTTTATCATTATTGTGACGAAGGTATATTATGGCTATCAGAGATGCAGAGATTCTGATAATGGCTCAAAATTTGGTGCTCGTTTTTTAGTCAACCTGTAGGGTGAGCACAGTAGGCCTGATTGGTTGCTCGCTTTGGTATCAGACTTGTGATTGGTGAGGGTGTAGCATTAGTTTAAGGTTAGCCCCACCCACTTTGCATAAAATAAAAATACAAATAAATATATAGCGGTCATACTCTAGGTTGTTTTTACCTTAAAGCACTGTTTATTTGATTTGAGTTACTTCGTGGGAAAGTACTGATCTTTTTTATTTATTTATTTTTTATCATTTTGTTTACAGGACCAAGAGGTCAGCAGGCTGAGAACAATCTTAACACAACACTCCATCCAGTACTAGTGAATGTTACTCACCAGCTGTATGAATATACTTGTAAACACAACCCTCATTAAGAATGTGAGCCGACAAAGGGAAATATACTGGAAAAACAACTTATAGGAGTTTTATATTTGTATTTAATGGCAGTGATTCAAAGCTAAAATCAATTTTAGCTATACCGTAAATCCGGGCCTGAAATTTTGCTTTCTGAACAACAAAGGCAATATTCTGAGCTGGAATGTGATAAGAAGTCATAATATCTTATAGTGTCTTAGGGTTTGCCATTACACTATTAGAGTCAGAACCTGCTACTTAGACTTTGAGCTTTGATTAGGAAAAAATTGGAACGTCAGGGAAGTCTTCACAATTCCACAATTTGTTCACTTGAAGCTTTACCACTAAATGAATTATTCACTTGATCACTAGAGGTATACTGTGTGTATGTATGCATTTGTTTTTGTACAGTCAAGCAGGAAAATATACGTCATCACATTTTTGCTTTCTGAAGACAAACATGGAGGCAGCCATGTGTGTTAACTCGCACTGAAGGCTAACTAGGTAGACATCTTCCAAATATAACACAGGCAGTCTTAAAGCAGTAGTAACGCAGCAGCTAAGACATTGGACTTCTGATCAGAAGGTTGTGAGTTCAAATCCCAGCTCCACCAAGTTGCCACTGTTGGCCCTTGAGCAAAACTCTTAACCTTCAATTGCATTGAAAGAACTTGTTCTGGATAGAGGCGTGTGAAAGGACAAATATAAATGCCAAAGTGTAGGTAACGAATATCACTTTCTATCAGCACATGTAGCACTGGAAATATTTATGAAGCAAATCAGCTTGTTCTTTAACATTCCTTTTACGTTTAAGACTCCACTTGATCATTCATTCATTCTCTTATTTAAAACCTTACATGCAGAATTCTAGTATGTGCACCGACAAACTCCACATTAAATTGTTCAGCTTCTGTTTTGCTTTTTACAAGATAATATACTTAACCTATTGTATTTGACAAAGGAATCAAGTATTTTATTTGAATTAAAAACCATATGCATACAGAATAAACAGAAAATGTGCAATATATACAGTTCATACAGAATAATTTACTATTTACATAAACACCATTTTTAGAAAAGGGACAATTAGAACACAATAAAGAATAATGAAATGTAAAATGTCAATTTTGTATGTAAAAGTTTTTAATAAAGGCCCTGAATATCTCATAAATATATATCTCATCTATAAATGTGTTTTATACTGAATATCCTGCTGTTAATATGGGAGGAAATTAAGAATCCAAAAGCCATTGTACATTGGAAAGATTCATGTAATCAAATGTGTGCACTGTATCCCTGTTACGTTAGACAGGAAATGACCTCAATGTGAAATGCTTACTCGTTTCCCTGTTCATACAAACGGGAAGAAGAAGTCAGATGGCAGTTTGGCGTTGATGGTTGGAGGAACTCTGAATCCTGGGCTGGCTGACAGCGACACGTCAATAAAGCTCACCGAGCTCCTGACTGAAACGACACCACCACCAGTAGAGGGAGACGGCTGGAAATACAATACAATGTACAATTTTTTAAATTTAGATTAAAGTGTTACTCTGAGATATTCAAAAAGCACACCATGGGTGTGAGGTGTCCACAAACTTTTGGCGATACAGCCCTTCAGGGGGGAAACAAAAACCTATAAGCTACATCTACCAAGTATCTAAGTTCAGGGTTAGGATCTTTTTGAACTTTTTGTAATTATGCTCGGTCCCATGGCAGCAGACCATCCAGCCTTGAAGGACAGCGCTAATTGCCTTCTTCCGCATACATAAAGTTACACCCATGATTAGCTTGTATCATTCTAACAAACAGACACTTGTATTTCAACACATGATGGCAAACAATTTTCTGTTGTGCCACTCAGGAACCCTCAAAGAGGGGTAATTTACAAAGACAATTTTTTCCTCATGGTCTGGAGACTGATGTTTAGAAGGCTGATAGTGGAAGTGTAATAAATAGACATTTGGTGTTGAGGATGGGTTCTGGTTTCTCTCAAAATTTCTTCCTCACGCCATCTCAGGTGGGTTTTTCGTGCCACAGTCGTACCTCACTTATTAGGGATGAACTTATAATTATAAGGAACAAACTTGTAGGCACTAAACTTATACAAGTTTATGAGCGCTTTATCTCCGTAAAAAGCTGCTTTGAGACTGTGTCCATTGTTAAAAGCAGTAAAAATGAATTGAATTGTACCAACAAACTGAGACGAAGCATTCCTGAGCAAGATATCATCAACCTACTATCGTTGTTGTGCATCAGTGTAGCCCTTAAGACACTATTACTGGTCATGTGACCTGAACAGGTTTCTCAACAGAATAGCATCACACCAGAGATTTGAATCGAAGTTCATAGTATTCTCTAAGACTGATGAAAAACTTCAGCAGAGTCTTCAAGGATAATAGCTGTCGTTTAGACTTTCTACTTTGAGACACAAGAGAACCAAAAACCTGCTTAGAATTACCAAGGTGCTGGTGTTGGTCTGGATTGTTTCCATTACATTTACTATCAGGGCTTGGGGGTTCAGCAAGGTACCATACTTGGTCCATTTTATTTCAAGATGATAGGACACTGGAATGCTGCATCCCTGCATGCCCTGGAAAGAAGTTAAAAAGACCACATGAAAGGGAAATAAGTGTGTATTCCATAAAATAATGTACTGTTTGACTGGATTACATTTTCTTCCCTCACACTAAACAAACAGGTCTCAGGTTGGCAAACACTGATAAATTGTGTATGGTCATCTTAAATCTACACTGAACAAGCACTAGGAAAGCAGAAAGAAGTAAAACCGGTTTAGAGTTGAACTTGAGCCCATATGATTGTGGTTTCATAATCATAGTGACATTGCAGAAAAATCCCATTCTTCAAACTGTTCGCCCACTGACAACACTGCAACGTGACATGAATTCAAAACAGTATTTACGAAGCAGCTTGAGCTCCATTTCTTTACTGTGTTATTTACTCTTGGAAAATTCACCTTTACACACGGGCTTTTCTTACTTAGAAAAGTTGTGTGGTGTAGACCAGACACCAGAGTGTCCTGGGATGTCTCTGCTTCAAATCATATGATTATAAAAAATGTTTAATTGTTGGAATGTTAAGGTGCCGGTCCTTAAATATACTTATATTTGTGTTAGAGATATAGGTGTGTGTGTGGGTTTTTTTTCTTCTTGTTCCTGCAGACATACAGAAAGAATGCTTGGATCCTGGAGATTACTTTTTCCTCAAAATATAAAGAAATTAGTAACTAACTTGTGCATTTTAATCCTTTCTGGAATGTATAGTAAATATTTCAAGTGGTAGCTCAGTGGTTAAGGGTCTGGGTTACTGATCGGTGCCATTCTTGGGCCCTTGAGCAAGGCCCTTAACCTCTGTGCTCCAGGGGCGCTGTATCATGATGGCGATGGACCATGCACTCTGATTTACCGTGGGTGTGGTTTGATTCTCTATAGGAACCCAGTCCATGGGGTTTTGAGGAAGAGAATTTCCAAAAGACGCCACGTAGTCGGGAAAAGTCTGGCCTTTTAGCCTTCCCAAAATGACTTCAGAGAGTAATGAACAATTCGCGCCATCATCAAGCCTAAAATGTAACAAATATATTATGGCTTATAAAGTAATATATTATTTGGGAATAAATATATGTAACACAAAATGGAGTGTTTAAATCTTTGACCTGAAGGTGCATCCTGAGAGTACATCAGTCCCAAACAGTACAGGTATGCGCTCAGTGGGGCCGAGCAGACAGTCCTGTCCAGCAGAGCTCTTCAAGACAGTAAGAGACCCGTCTGGATCTGAGCTTCGAATAATTCCCCTAAACAAGGAGTTAAGGAACCAAAAACTGATTCATAAATTTGGGGCAATCTGTCATCTTAAATGGTTACAGCATTATACATGCATACATAATTATAAATAATCCCTCCACTTTTCTGGGAAGATGTTTCACTAGATTTTGAAGTGTGCTTCTGGATATTTGTGTTCATCAGCCACAAGGGTATTACAAAAGGCAGGTACTGATGTAGGTGAGGAGACATGGGGTGCAGTCAGCGTTCCAATTTATCCCAAAGGTGTTCAGTAGGGATGAGATCAAAGCTCTATAGCAGACCACTTAAGATCTTCCCCTCGAAAGCATGTAAACTAGATTTTAAAGAAGCTCACTTTGTGCACAGGGGCATCGCCATGCTGGAACAGGTTTTGGGTTTCCAAGTTCAGGTGAATGCAAAATGTTATTATAGTGCATCTAAAGACATCCTGTACAATTGAGTACCTCAAGCTTTGTTTGGAAAATAACCACATATAGCAGGAAAGGTCAGGTGACCCAATACTTTTGGCAATATAGTGTGTGTGTGTGTGTATATATGTTTTTATACTTAGCAGTTTTAAACAATATAAAATGGGTATTCATAGTGTCTGAAAGTGAAGGGATCAGGGGAAAAGTGGTATCTCTGATTAAAATACATTTCAGTTTACTAGCCCCGGATAAAGGGTTTGACCATAAGCTGAAACATCTCTACAAGGTGTGTTAAAACCAGATCCAGTAAACAAATGATAAATATCAAAGGAGGACGTATTGGAAAGGATATTCTGCAGTTCTCCATCCGGCCACAAGGGGCAGACCAACCACATAACCCGGATTTCCACTAGAGTGCAGCGTAGTGTCATTTCTGGACGCCTACAAAATGCAGTACGAATAAAGAGTTGCTGCATATCTCATATCATAAACATTTTTTGTGCATTTAATAATAATGTAATATAATATTGACAATAATAATAATAATTATTATTAATATAGTTACTTATATTATTATTAATCAGTAATGATCATAATAATAACTATATATGCAAATGTAATCACGAAACAAAAAAATCCTGAACGAGCACCTGTTCAAACATTATCTGGAACTCCTGTTGAATCGGCAGTGTTTTTGTATCGACGGCACCCAGGACAAATGACGCTGACACGCCCACAATTTGTCCGGCGTCATCAAACCTCACCGTGTATTTAACCTGAGACAGATGTCAGAAAACAGACCACGTGAACTACACATCTAATACAATACTAATTCAATTTATATATATATATATAGCAGTTAACAGTAACAGAGGTTTTAAATCCAGTAGGAGTTCATAGGCTATTAATACAGTTAATTCATAGAATATAGATTATTATTATTAATTATTAAAATAAATATTATTATTATTGTTGTTGTTGCTGTTACCTCACTTATCTGGACCGGGAAGGAATTGGAGTTCACTGAAGTTTATTATTATTATTATGATTTTTTATATCCGAGTAAAGAAAGGACGTCGTAATTAAATGTGTGTTGTGTTTAAGGTTTCAATTCTGCCTCTTTTATATATATTTATTTATATTTTTTCAAAATATATTTATAAAATGTATGGATGTAAAATGTTTATATAAATATTTATACCATGCATATACCAATTTATATATAAATTGGTATATGCATGGTATAATAGTATAGATATTTTTCACATATGCTTTTTTTTTAAGGTTTTTAAAGAATGATTTCATTTTAGACAGATGTACATTTACATTCATGGAATTTAGCAGACGACCTTACCTGACTTCCAGTCATACACCTTAGCAGCTATGGGGTAACGAGCCTTGCTCAGGGGCCCAAGACTGGCTGCTTGGTGTGACAGGGATTTTAACTCCCAACCTTTTAACTCACTCACTGTGAATCATTACTTACTGTATACATGTGTAGTATTGTTCTGCTCTAGTTATACGGTTGTCAATAACACGAAAGTGTTATGATTGCTTACCTGTAACACCACCTGGTTGCAGATCAGACCGTTAAACACGGGCGTGTATTCAGAAGCAGCAGCAGCGTCCGTCTGCACCAGTGTGTGTGTGCCCTCTAGAGACTGCAATGTAATGGCTTCCACTGCTACAAACACCAGCTATAAGAGACGCACACACATCAGTAAAACTTGAACTTAGCCTTTTCTGCTGATCCAAACATCCTTTGAACATGCTTATGCTTATATATATATATATATATATATATATATATATATATATATATATATATATATATATATATATATATATATATATATTAGTTCTAGCATTCAGGTATACCAACCTGAATGCTAGAACTAATTTAAATCTGCAGAATTATCAATTTCCAAAACATGGCTAAGACAGAAAAGGTGAGTATAATATTATAGATTTGTATTCTTACATCTGCATTATTGTCCTTCCCCTGCAAAAGTAAAAAAAAAAAATTATTGATTTGAGAGAGAACATTTAGGCATGTGCAATTTCATAATTGAAATACTCATATATTAAAAGTTATATTATCAAGATATGCTTTTTAAAATTATTTGATTGATTCAGAATTAAACGTTTGCATGCTCCAAATTCAGTCGTAATACCCAAGTTTGAAGAACCCCTGCAAGGCTCAGGACTCACTGTAAAAATGCTGAAACTGGTATAGGCCTTAATGTTCAGCGCATCTAATACAGTGCAGTCTTGTTTCAAATCGAAGTTCCTCACACATCTGCTTGTCTGGTCCTTCAAAAAGGCTGCAGAGAAGCAGAGAAAATGTCACAAATGGCAAGGTGTCAGAAGTTTCAGGCATAACATTATGACCACCTGCCTAATATTGTGTTGGTCCCCCTTTTGGTGCCAAAACAGTTCTGACCCATTGAGCATTAACAGCTTAAACTTCTTCAGCAATTTGAGCTACAGGAGCTCGTCTGTTGGATCGGACCACACAGGCCAGCCTTCGTACCGCACCCCTCTCGGCCGCCCAGGACCCTGTCGCCGGTTCACCACTGTTCATTTCTTGGATGACTTTTGATAAAAACTGACCACTGCAGTTCAAGAACAGCCCACAAAGGCTGCAGTTTTGGAATTGTTCTGACCCAGTCGTCTAGACGTCACAATTTGGCCGTTTTCAAACTCGCTCAAATCCTTCCACTTGTCAATTTTCCTGCTTCTAAAACGTCAACTTTGGCGACAAAATGTTTACTTGCTGCCTAAAGTATTCCACCCACTAACAGGAGCCATGATAAAAAGATAATCAGTGTTATTCACTCTACCTGCCATAAAGTTATGCCTGATCGGTGAATTTTACACAAAAAGCAAGACATAAGGAAATGACACAAATTATATAAAAAATTAAAAATAAAATAAAATAAACAATAAATGCAGCATTATAGTACTTTTTTTTATTTGTACTACAGCCCTAAAACGCCATGGATTCACATTTTTTTTTATTTTTAAATACTCATAGCTCTCTGGAAATTATTCTAATATCTTTAAAAACTTATAAAACTAAAATTATGATATACTTTGTTTTTTGGGGGGGGCAAATTTTGATACCTGGAAAATTTCCAGATCTGTACAATGATAAAATTTGTGTGGCAAATGACACTGTGTTATTTTACCTGCAGGATTCGTATCTAAGCAGATAGCCGCACCGGCTGATGCTGGAAGCTTGAAGAAACCTCGCTGCTCGAGATCATTCATTGTCTGGATGAGATCGCCATACTGAAAATGAACATAGCACGCAAATACTTATGCAAGCTGCCCATTAGAAATGACATTACATGAATTTTGAAGTCAGGGAGGAGGAAGGAGAGCACCACAGAACAGCAGTACCATGCTAGAACTTACATCACCAAACTCGAGCACACTCAGGAATCAGTGATATGACTAAAACAGCTAAATAATGCACAACATTACCACATATCCCACAGAGGTTTCCTGTGCAGGAGTCTGCAATGCACCAGCGTCTCCACTGGAGCCTCTGAAGAAGAATCCTACAAAGCGAGCGAACAGACTGTCGAAATTGCTCACGGTGGGAATCGTGGGGTTGATGAATGACATGCCCTGTTCATCTTGGAGCAAACCGGAAAAAAAAATAGAAGTGACCGTGACATATCTTTCAACAAAGATAGGAATACTGATTTCTAATGGTAAATGAATGCACTGGGAATGTGTGCATGTGCTGATATTTTCCGGTCATAATAAATGCTTTAAATAAAACCTTTGAATGTATTTGATGAAATTCATTGAACGTTTGTGTCATGAACAGAATTATGCAGTGGCCATTTCTGAAAAGGTCGCACTTCTCAAATGGTGCCAACCTATACAGCTTTCACTTTCATTTGTTAAGTACAACAAAAACATATAAAATTAAAAATGTGCAGGAGCCAAATCAAGCTGCTGTGACAATATTTAGTTAGCAGTAATAAAAAAATATCAAATAGGTACATTTATGCTTGTGTTACTGCACTTACAGTTGGCAGACTGAATGCAGAAGACATCAGGGTTGATCTCTTGCTGGACAGACCTTGTCACTTGGGACAAACCATCAGGAGTTACAGTGAGTGTGTACATGGCTGCATCCTGGCTACACTTCTTAGCATTCCCACTAACAAAACACACGAACAGGAGCCATGTTATACTTTATAATCTTTCATTTTGAGCTTTGGTTGGAGTCATAGTAAAACTATTACAGAAGGGGGCAAAGCTTTCTCTTACAAACCCCCACAGTTATGAAACAGGCTTCCAATTAGTGTTCAGGACAGCCTGAGGTACAGCCTGAAGCACAGACTCAGACACAGCTTTAGACACAGCCTCAGACACAGCCTGAGGCACAGCCTCAAGACACAGCCTCAGACACAGCCTGAGACACAGCCTCAAGACACAGCCTCAAGACACAGCCTCAAGACACAGCCTCAAGACACAGCCTCAGACACAGCCTCAGGCACAGCCTCAGGCACAGCCTCAGACACAGCCTCAGGCACAGCCTCAGGCACAGCCTCAAGACACAGCCTCAAGACACAGCCTCAAGACACAGCCTCAAGACACAGCCTCAGACACAGCCTCAGACACAGCCTCAGACACAGCCTCAAGACACAGCCTCAGACACAGCCTCAGACACAGCCTCAGACACAGCCTCAGACACAGCCTCAGACACAGCCTCTACACAGCCTCAGACACAGCCTCAGACACAGCCTCAAGACACAGCTTCAGGTACAGCCTCAAGACACAGCCTCAAGACACAGATAAGACACAGCCTCAAGACACAGCTTCAGGCACAGCCTCTAGACACAGCCTTAGACACAGCCTTAGACACAGCCTCAAGACACAGCCTCAAGACACAGCCTCAAGACACAGCCTCTAGACACAGCCTCTAGACACAGCCTCAGACACAGCCTCAAGACACAGCCTCAAGACACAGCCTCAAGACACAGCCTCAAGACACAGCCTCAAGACACAGCCTCAAGACACAGCCTCAGACACAGCCTCAGACACAGCCTCAGACACAGCCTCAGACACAGCCTCAGACACAGCCTCAGACACAGTCTACGTTATAGGAACTATTTTATGACACTAACACGTATATATTCATAATCTATTTCTGTTAAGCTTGATTTGGTACAACGTCCACTGAAAAGTGATAAACAAACAATCTAAAAAATCTTATGTACGTCGCTCTGGATAAGGGTGTCTGCTAAATGCCGCAAATGTAAATGTAAATGCAAATTAGACTGAATTGAACGCCTAATCATATTGCCCAGACCTATTTCTTATTTCTGACTTCTAAAAACTTCTGAAAAAACCTTCTGAACTAAAACACAAAGTATATTAGAATGTTTTTGATGAAAGAAAAGTGATATTGTTTTAACATTTTAAAGAAATAAATGTACTTTTTTTTGTACACCAGGACAAATGAATAACAAATATTTACCCTTGTACCTGTGATATGAGCAAAGAGAGCAGGTGGGTGTTCTTAATCAAGGCTAAATCCATTTGCCAGGTCTGATATGATTTGACACAATACACTACTATGAGAAGCAAAGAAACAACACTGTGCTAAAGGTTTGTGCTAAAAACCTACATACACAACGCTTGTACTGTTTGGTTACCACAATCTCATTTAAACAAGCAAATACTGCAAATGTAAACCAGGCTTAATCAAGTGATTGATGTGACAGGAGGCAAAAAGCAAGATATACAGAACATAAACACATCATATGAAACCCTGCAATACAAACTTGTTCAGCATGTTATTTTAAAATATATTAATCTTAAAACCATTCCACTGATAACAATTGTCCATGTGTGTGTGTGTGTGTGTGTGGTATTGGAAAAAAAACTTACACAACTTTCTGCACTGTGCACTGTGTGAATAAGGCCAGCTCCTGAGTACAGTCTGGGTCACAGCAGCAGTTTATATCACATCGCTCTCTCTGTATGTTACACGGACACACTGCAGAAACTGCAGCACACACACACACACACACACACACACACACACAGTCAAATACAAACCATCAACACACTGAGTATGTGCAATTTCACTTCATTTTAAATACACATATTTAAAAAAAAAAAAAAAAAGATACATAAATAATTATAGCAATATTCTGGATAAACTGCATCAATTATTAGATCATGTCATGATCAATGAACCTGGTCGGTACTTGGAATGTGCGTCCACCACCTGGAGAAGTTCCCACACTAATACACTCAGAAGACAGAGGCAGGTACTGGGTGACGTCATGTCAATAAGGAAAGTTGAGATCCAAATTAAAATTATGGAGGACAAAAAAAAAAGCTCTAAACCCTCAGGAGCCCAATTCAGGAAAAAAAATGAAAAGAAGTAGGGGTGTGGGTGTGTGTGTGTGCAAAATATAAAGGTATGTATGCAGCTCTATCACTTATTTCTTGGTATGACAATAGTAAAGACTAATGCATTTAAAGAAATAAACTAATAAATGTATATCAACAGCGTATTTTGTTGCCTGTTATGTTTTTACACATAGAGCAACAATATTTCTTTTAGCTGCATAACATTATAATTTATAGTATGTAGTTTATCATAATGTGTGTAGCAACAAAACAATTATAAACTATAAATTATATTTGGATTGTAGTTAAACACACTTCTTGACGTGGTTACCTTTAACTGAGGTGACGTCATAAAGATTTTCTGTGATTGTACTGATGGTCCTGAACTGAGGTCAGTAAGGAGAATCTACAGTGCAGCTTTAAAGGCTCATTTAAAAGACATTATAATTATATAAATGTTGTATGAATCTTATGGCTACAATTAGCCAAGGAATTTTATGGTTCTTGGAGAGTTTGATCAATTGTGCGCAATGACGTGTATTTAATTGTGCGATAAATACATTTAGGATGAGATTTATATATGAAACGAAGCGCTCGGAAATGCATCCAAATTTGTGGACTGCTCTGAGAATATCTTCTTGCTTATCCAGGGACGGCAGCTGAAGCAGAGAGCTTTACAAAGCTGAAACTAATCAATGGGGGAGATTTTGGGTTCATGGCGTTGGTTCACCCAGGGGCCATTGGCGCTTGGTGGTATCTACTTAGAATGAACATACAGTTCAGCATCAGTTTTGCGAGAAATAAATGAGAAACTTCTGACTCGTGTTGTAGTCGTTGAAAAAGAGGTTTTAGACTCGTGATGATTTTTATAGATATCGATCAGTGTTTAACTCTAATATCCTTCTATTAATATATCGGTGTGCTGAGAGTAACAGTCTTTTCACATAAACGGAGTTGATTAAGCAAGAGAACAATAGACAAGAGGACAATAGACAAGAGGACAAGAGGACATTATGGTCATAATAACTCATTTGAAAGCAAATACTTTTGTACTCAAGTGAATGTTTAAGGGACACTTTTACTGGATTCATATTTTACCTACTGTATCTCTACTTTTACTCAGGTACATGCTTTGTGTACTTCATGCACCACTGTTAGAATGTAAAGTTATACCTTCAGAAACAGGCTGAGGCAGTGCCCCTGAGAGGGGTAAAGGCAGTGATGAACTGCCCCCACCCTCTGCTGTGGGGTTTAAGGTAGTTATTGTGCTTGTTTTGGTCAGTAATGGTGTCCCCGTTGTTGGTAAATCCGCTGCTGTGATACCGGATGTCTGTGCAGTTTGTGATTCAGTAGCAGGGAGGAGGGTGGATGTCGCCGCCCGGACTCCTCCATCACTCCCCGGAACATGAGCACTCTGCTCCGTGGAAGTCGACAGCTGAGGCGGTGAAGGAGCACTGTCCTGACTCCCGGTCAGATTGAAGGCTTGATCGAAGACAAACGTGTCCTTCGACACGACGTGCGTCACGTTGACTCGGTCCGAGTTCGCATCGTTCACGCAAATTGTGCTCCCGAAGCACGTCAAGCACGCGAACATCCATAACAGCGCCGCCATGCTTGGTAACCGCACGCGCGTCTCCAGGAAGTAGACGCGCTATAGCAGGAATTCTGGGTAATAGAAATGGTGACTAGTGAAATTTTCTCCACTGCCACAAATTGTTATGGTTATACATGATGCTGCCTCTAGAACTCTAGAACATGCTAGAACACAGAAAAATCATGTACTGATCACGAGGAAAAGATTTGTGTTATATCAAGATCACAAAACAAACAAACAAATAAAAACAACAACAAACCTAAGTCGTGATAACCAGAAAACAACTTTTGCTGTGTCCTGATCATGAGAAAACAAGAAAGAAAGAAAAAATATCATGCATAGCCTCTTAGGACTTCTCTACAATCCTGAAAGGAATCCTGAAAAGATCAGAAATGCTAAAGTCCTGTGCGAATTTACTCTAATTATATTTCATTTGTGCATATTCGAATATCTAATCGTTCTTGCAATCAATTATAAATAAATAAATCCCTAACACATTATGCATATTTGACATCCATTTGACATTTACTAGTCCTTAGCCCTGTGTTTTCTGTTTCTGTGATTGTTGTTCAATGTAGCATCAGGGTTCTGGAGGAACGTTGTTTTATTTCACTGTGTACGGCGTCAGCTATATATGGTTGAAATGACAATAAAAGCTTCTTGACTTGACTTCATCACTTTCCTTCTTGGATAAATAGCTGTTTAATATCCTAGAAATGTGTTTGTGGTCACTGTCCTGTTGGAAAACAAATGATCCCCATTTGTGGTCCCACTAAGTGCAAACCAGTTGGGATGGCATGTGACTGCAAAATGCTGTGGTAGACATGCTGGTTAAGTGTGCCCCCATTTTTGACTACAGTAAATCACCAACAGTGTCCCCAGCAAAGCTCCACCACACTATTACACCTCCTCCTCCATGCTTCACAGTTGAAACCACACATTCAGGAAATGTCAATTCACCTTCTGTACATCTAACAAATAGTTCATTGGTTAAAACCAATCTTCCCAGAAGAGTGTAGGTACCAAATGAGAAATGGGATGATCAAAAAGTGCAGACGAATCTTACAGTCAGGTGTCCACAAGCTTTTGTCTTTATAATGTATCATTAATGATAAACATTGGCAAAAAATTGTTGTGAAGTAAATTATTGTGTAGATGTAAAAGTATGAACAAAATATCATCGAATACATCTTTACATCTGATGCAATTCCATGAGAGAATGAAAAAAAAAATATTATTATACATTGATCATTAGATGTATTGGTTTTCTTCCTGATTAGAACTAGAGGACTTGATCCTTTGCCAAATATTTACATCACTACACAGTAATAATACTATTTTTTGAGTGTTAAATTGATATCATATACAGCGTTCATTTCATTTGATCGTCGTGTTTAATTCAAAGCAGAATAGTGTAGACGTGTGCTTTACATGCATGCACTTTTTTAAGAACATATCGGATTAAGAGAAAACATCAAAAAGCAGAGCTGATATTTTTGATATGATCTTTTGTTCCTTATCATGCTATCGGGGTTTTTATACATTATAACTCAGTGTTGAAATCATCTAAAGAAAAAAAAATCAACAAATCTGCTCTGACTTTTTTTTTTACATTTATGAAATCTTGAGTTGCTTCGTTTTCTTCCTCCAAGAGTTTCGGCCGTGACTTGGACACAGCTTCTAAACAAAGCATGAACAAGCACCTTATCAACTAAGGCTGGCTTTGTGGTTTTGGCTAAGCACATCAAAATGCTCATGAAACGTGATTCAGAATGTTAGTTCCTGTTTTGAGAAACCATATATATATATATATTGTGAGCCAAAGCAGAGTGCAGTGGAGAACTTCTCTGAAAACCAAAGATCAGACTGAAGAGAGACATGGCTGTCCCCAGCATCCTGTTGCTTTCATTCCTTTCAATCTTTGGCATCGGTAAGTCTGAACTGCTAAAAGTGTTCTTTTATTGTTGCCTGTCATTAGGGCCGTTGAGAAAAAAAAACAGGCCAAAATGTATCCTTAAAACCAGTGTTTCTATTTGTATATTTAAAAAAGCGTGTATAATAAGGTGTTATAGATTTAAACATAATCCACCATAAGTTTAAAATTCAGCTGAACCATAATTTATTACAAATAATAAAATTGTGTTCAAAGAAAAGTTTTTTTAATTTAAATTTTTTATTAAATTATTTGACCAGTGATTTATTACTGTATTACAGATGAAAATAAAATCAGCATATAAATTATTATATTATATTATATTATATTATATTATATTATATTATATTATATTATATTATATTATATTATATTATATTATATTGTGTTATATTATATTTGGCATTTTTACATATTTACATATTTATTTAAAACAATTATCCACATGATGGATATATCACATTATAGATATTTTTCTTTTTTTTTTATAACATTATTAGTAGTTTCTTCTTTTTGACATCTATATTATGTGTTTTTTGGTTACTTTTACAGACATTCCAAATGATGTAGGAGACGTGTATTGTAAATTGTTTGTGACTTTTTCTTCTTAAAATACATGCGCACAAACACACACATACACACACAAACATGTACCAGCAGATGCACTTTTGTCCAACATTCATCTCTTACTTCCTACTAATACCAGAGTTTATTTGTTCTCCTGTAAGTAACAGCTTCATTGTGATAAAGTGAAATCCTGATGAGATGTCAGCCCATAGCAGAGCACACACTCACACATGTATTTTTGCATGATGGGTAGAAACTAGAAAACCCCTGAGGAGACCCATACAAACATTTGAACATGCAAAACTCCATGCATCCAAAGTTTAGAATCGAACCATAAACCTTGGAGCTGTGAGGGTGGCAATGTAATCCACTGCCTCATAATTCCACTAATAGGTCTGTGTGATAAATCAGCCATTTTTAGATTGCAATTATTTTTTTTTACAGCCAATGCAAGGATACTTGGTGCAGAAACAGTGGTTCTGAATGAGATGAATAACATAAAGGTAAAACAGCTTTACAGAATAACTCACAATCACATACACACTGCAGACATTCATCAACAAAGAATATAAAATTCAGTAGGGTTTCTGATTTAAAACTTTACTGGAAACCAAAAAATCCGTTGCATGATGTTAAAATCCCTAATCCTAACTACTGCTGCATTCAACTAGTCCTAATCTCCAACCAGGATAAAAACAAATAAAATACACCCTATTCTCAAAATTCCTATCCAGGACGTTCAGCTCAACTCCGATTTCAGCAAGAGATATAAAGTCAATATGGCCGCTAACAGCATGAACAGTATACAAAGCAGAACTTATGTTAACCTGTATGTATGAGTATATCACCTACTGCTTCATAATTCTTATTAATTTCATGTAGTCTAATTTGCACTGCCATTCCTTCTGTTTACTTTTACAGTGTTATATCAATTATTGCACCATAATCGTAATATTTCATTTCATTTATTTGCTTTTTGCTCTACTGTTTGGATGCTAAACTGCATCTCATTGTCTCATGCAGTTCTAATTGTCTTATTTAATCCATAATACAGAATACACGGATCAGCGTTTTGAGAGTTAGTTGGTTAGATATGTTGCTAAAAAAAAGGTTCAATTGTAAATATGTCCCACTTCCCACCTTAGTCAAATTCATTGGGTTAGCTATATTAGCTAAAGATGCGAATTTCCGACATGAAACATGACTAACTTTAGGGAAAGTGGAACTGTTCCTATTTACCCTGATATTAATGTTATGATCCGAACTCAGAAATTTGTCCTTTGTTCAGTTCAGTTTGTTCAGGGTGGTCTTCTTTTACACTAGGTGATCACAGCTTTCAGATCCTCCGACTCCTCACAGCTGCACCACAAATACACCAACCATAACACATTTTTTAAAGATATACACTCATCTCACTTCTGCTTTAGCTTTTCAGGCTCGTAATTTATTCTTAGATTTTAAAAAAAGTAACCCACAAAACATCTATAATAATTAAAATAATCCTGGACATAGTTTCCCACCAGTGATCAGCGAATGACTTGTTCAAATAAATAATGCCAATTATTTCGATTTATTTGGTTAAATAATGCAAAATTCTGGCACTTAGTTGACTTTAATAGATAGAATGAGTTCCTCGATGGCAATGACTAATATGTTAACCGATTTCAGAATGACGAAGCCTGCCAAGACTGTATTCATATCATAGAGCTTCTGAAGCACTTGCTATCAGATGAAGATTTCCAGGTAGGAATTATTATTTATTTCTGGTGTCTAAACCATATTTATTATTATAGTATATTTGCAAAATTCTTTATATTTTCCATTTTATCAATGCCCATTTAAATGTTTTAGATCTAATGGTTTGTATTTCATGAACCATACGCTACCTTCTAACTAACAAAACATCAACTTTATATAGATTTGATTGAATCTATTGAATTCTATTGAATCTAATGAAGTTCGAATGTATAAGTTTAGTGCCTTTAAGTTTGTTCCTTATAATTTTATCCCTGATGAGCAAACCAGTCGCTTGAGGTGGCACGGCAAAACTCCCTGAGATGGCATGAGGAAGGAACCTTAAGAGGAACCATTCTCATTTGGGTAGCACTAAATGTTCCATCATTGTTGGGGTGTACTGTTCAGTTATGGGGCTTAAATGCAGAAGTGTTTAGCTAGTCTTTAGCTAGTAAAGCAGTCTTTTGATATGAATCAAATTTCTCCTGACACATGTTTGTTTTAACAAATTAAAAATGGTTTTGTACAGTGATTTTAACAATGGACAGTGAAGCAGCTTTACAGAATTCAAAAGATTACAAATGTAAATTATAGCGTCATTAATTAGTCCCTATTAGTTTATACCTGTATTGAATAACAGTGGCACTCTTTCAGATGGCATGAGGAAGAAATCTAGAAAGGCTCCAGACTCAAAGGGAACTCATTCTTATCTGGGTGACACCAAATGTCCATTCATTATAGTTCCAGTCATTATGGGGTTTTCAACTGTTTCACTCTGAACATCTCCGAGGTTGAAAGGAAACACGTTTCCTTGAAAATGTTTTGGTTGAACTACTTTAGAAGGGTGACAACACTGAAAACATCTACGTCAATGCAATGATTCAAATGAGTCAACTCTTTCAGGTGAACAGCATTTATAGTATACATAGGGGTAGGTCCATAAATATTTGAACAGTGACACAAATTGTGCCACAGTAAATTATTTGTGTGTTCATGTAAATCTGCTTTACATGAACAGTGACACAAATTGGTCCTACACCTATGTATACTATAAATGCTGTTCTTTGTGACTTTGACAAGCAATTTAATTTTTAGTTTTAGCTAATATTAATGTTGACGTTCATTTGTATGCATCAAAATGCTACAGCGTAATACAAATTTGATTATTCGCTTGTTTCTTGTAACCAAATTCAGTATCAGCATTTGTTAGACATGATCACATGTGCATGTGGAATATAAGCTGGTCTCAAGGTCTATAAACACTTTTTTACTTTCACTCCACAGAATCAGGTTCAGGTGAGAATTTTATTTTATTAATCAAAATTAAGCCACAAAACTGATCTGATCGTGTGGACAATGTAGGCATGTGCCGATATAAGATCACGATATTGATCAGACATGATATTATGTTCATGAACATTCATCAATATTGAAAAATATCTATTATTCAAAGTTCCATTTATGGAAGGAGATGTAAAGGAAGGAGACCTACAGTGACAGATGTCTTCACAGGATCCTAGAGAATAGCAAAAAACAAACAAAAAAAAAATGAATTTTTTTCCTGCATTAGGCAGAATGTTGCATAATACTGTCAAGGAAAGGTGAATGTGGTCATATTTTTAAAGGAATATCTATGATAGACGTAACGTGATGAAAAGTTAATATTGGCACATGCCTACAACAGTGGGATAAAGACATGAACGTGCATGAACGTGACTCTTTGGTGTTTGCTTGCATGACTCTAGCGAGGTTAAAAAGAGGTCAGAAACAAAAAGAAAACGATTATTCATTAAATACATATTGCCTGATGATTGATCTTTCTCTTTTTATTTAATTTATTCTCTCTGACACAAAATAAATCAAGAAATTGACAGAGAAATGCCATTAACGATCAGGTACATGGTGCTTGAGCAGAACCATTTTGCCTTTTATCAATATTTAATCCGAAATCTGTGAATCGTGTGTTTTGTTTCTGTCAGACGAGGCTGAAGGGCACTCTGGAAGGGGTGTGTGACTTGCTGCCTGAGCAGATTAAAGACCAGTGTCACAATGAAATGGACAAAGACCTTCCTCTTGTTCTCACCTTCCTCGTCGGACTGATGGTGAGTTGGTTGCGTTGACAATAGACATTGTCAAGGTACCAATTTTGAAACATGCCATGAAACTTCAGCATACTGATTCTGGGTTCACAAATTTGTTCCAGGACACCAGCATTGTGAAAAACCTTTTAAAAAATAATAATAAAGGCTGTGTTTCCATTTGATCTCTGTCTATCTGTAGAACCCTGGACAAATGTGCACTTATCTAAACCTATGTGAAGGCGAGTTCAAGCTGCAGATGGAGGACATTTTGATGAATTACGTACAGAAGACCATCACACCCACTTCTGTCATGGTAAACACATCAGATACCTGGATTGAAATCAAAGTTCACCTCAAGGGCACTATCTGGAAGTGTGTTTAAACTATACAACCTAACCTAGTAAATTATTAAATCATTGAAGACAGACTTTAGCATGTAATTGTACACCTTTAAAGTCACTTGCATAGTCGATCTGATCAAATTAAATCAAGGTGCATGCTGGGTGATAATTACAGACAGGTGAGATTAATGAGATTCATTAAGTATGCTCAGTTAATACTTAGTGTTTGACGACATCTAGTGGTGAGATGCAGGATTGTCGGCTGAAGCTCTAGGAATTTTTTTGATTCACTTGCTTTACTTGCTTACCCTGTTAATAATGTTCCTTTCGTTTTACACACACACACACACACACACACACACACACACACACACACACACACACACACACACACACAGCTGGAGGCCTCGTTCCCGTGCAAAACTTGCACATATGCTTTGAATGTGCTGAACTGTCTCCTACCCACAACAGAGACAGAGGTGAGAGGAACACACACACACACACACACACACACACACACACACACACACACACACACACAAATTATTTGCATTGAGAATTATGTCCAGAAACATGTTATGCATGTGTATAAACATGTAACATAACAATTAAATGTATAAAAATCACATTGTCTATGTCTATGTTAGAGTGTTTTGATCAGTGTGCTGGATGAAGCATGCTCCGTTCTTCCCATGGTCCTAAGTGGTCAGTGCTCACGACTGGTTCAGAGATCATTGAAGAAGCTGTTTGAGGTTCTCCTGAACGCAAAATCGCCCAACTCCATCTGCTCTGTGCTACGCCTCTGTCAGAGCTCACTTCCACTCGGTAACAACCATTTGTCTGTCTCTTTCTCTGTTTTCATTCATCTTTTTTCATTCCTTTCTAATCTGTCTTTATGTCTTTCTTCTTTGATTATTTGTCATTTGTCTTGATAACTGACATACACATCTCTCTCTCTCTCTCTCTCTCTCTCTCTCTCTCTCTCTCTCTCTCTTTCTTCTCAGTTGCGTCTCCTCTTTCGGACTGTGACTCATGTCAGACTCTGGTCATCCTGTCTCGTCTTCGATTGGGCTCCAATGCCACTCAGTCTCAGGTTACATCCTTCATGAGCTCTGTGTGCCAGTCTCATCCTGGCGTCCTCCCCAAGGTTAAAGTTTTATCTTATTTATTCTGACCTCTTCACTGTGTTCATTTACTCAGTCTTCATTTAAAACTTGAGGCAGGGTGGAAAAGTCTGAACAAATTTGGTTTGTTTTCGGTAGCTCTTGTATTATTCTTGGTTACTATAGTTGCTGTATGAAAGTGAGAGCCGGCTGGGAAACAGCAAGAGACCAAACTTGGAATAAAATAGGGATAAACAGTACCAGCTGTTTAAACTGTTTCTGACCTCTTCTTCACACATAGTTTTTTTCTTTTTTTGAGAAGTTAAATTTATAAACATCTGCAGACTTCACATCATGGCAGGTCTAAATGTCCTGCAAATGTCCTGCTTAGTTGTATCTGTTTTTTGCACAGGTGTAAAGAGGACCTAAATATCATACTTCAATTAAAGTATAGATCCCTTACTGCAAAACTTTCCCCCTTACTGGTAAAAATTTACCAATTCCAATATGACTTCGAGTATCTGATTTGAACAGTACTTGAGTATTTGGCTCATATTAAACGTAGGCTCAAAGATGCACCAGGCCTCAACACCAAGACACGTGTTAGTGAAAAGCCAAAAACAGCTGATTTGTGAGGTTTTATTTCCTAAAAATACAAATCAGATTATACACTTCAACACTGCATTAACCAAAATCACCACAACAGCCTCTTCAACATGCCAGAATAAAACAAAGATCAAACAAGTACATTAAAAATAAAAGACAAAGTAGTAAAACGATCTTTTAATTAACAAATAAAATTATGTCACAAAGTAGAAGAGCCATTAGTATTTAATGGACAAATAAAATTCAATAATTTTAAAGTAAAACCAAAGATTTAGAGCTGATTGTGTTTTGATGCACCGCTCAGTCCCAGAGGGGGCGATATTTTCATTCAACTTTAACAAAAGCTGCTTCTCAAAGTTGTTGGAATTTATTCGAACTCTTTTTGGACTGAAAATGAGGCCAGCAGTGTTAAAAAGTCGCTCACAGGCAGCAGATGTGGGTAGCGGAGTGTTGATAACATCTTCAATAGAGCTGCAGAATGTCATTGGTAACAGTGATTGTCAAAGAAATATAATGGAGTAAAAAGTACCATCTATTGAATCATAAATGTAGTTGAGTAGAAAGTACAAATTACTCAAATCTTTGATAATTACAGTATTGAAGTACATTTACTCAAATACTTTACACCACTGGTTGATTGTTTGTCATTCTGCAGTGTGAGAGTTTTACTCAGCGCTACGGTGAGCAGCTCCGGTGGATTCTGGGTAAAGAGGCAGTGGCTCTGGATGTGTGTGAGGTACAGAATATTAACAGCACAGATGTAGAGACAACTGTTTGATTTCTGTAATGGCTTTATGAGCCACATTAGCACTGGTGCTACTCTTAGTGAGTGTCACAAACATTAACACAACAATTACAAAAATTTTTTCATTATTTAAAGTTCCTGTTTTGGACTTTATTGTACACACAGAGCCAGAATGTTGAGTATGTCTGTTCCATTGCTGTGTTGTGTTTGTGTGGTGTGTGTGTTCTGTGCTCTGACCCCCAGCTTCCAGGGATATACAAAATAGAGCTCAGTGGTTAAGGCTCTGGGTTACTAATCAGAAGGTCGGGGGTTCAAGCCCTGGGATCGCCAAGCTGACACTCTTGGGCCCTTGAGCAAGGCCCTTAACCCTCTGTGCTATATCATATGAAGAAAGAATTTCACTGTGCTGTGACAAATAAAGGTTATTCTTTTTTATTCTATTCAGAGAGTTGATCTGTGTGTGAAGAGTAGGAGGACGGAGCAGGGAGATGTTGGTGACCCCTGCACCTTGGGGCCAAGCTACAGCTGCCAAGATCTACAAACTGCTCACACCTGTGGGGTGAGTTGTGAATGAGTGTGAAGTGTGTGTGTGTGAGAAAGTGACTGGGCAAATGAGATTTATGTAGGATAAGTCAGAAGTAGAAGTTGAATTGAGAACAAAAAGAGAGAATCTAGACAATACTTTATCTTTTTAATATTGTGCTGTGGTCAGGGTTACTTTGGCCTTGTTTTACAGACACCAAGGTTCTGCCTGGTTTTAAAGAAATGGATCCATTAGGGTGAAGAAGAAAAACTAGTTTTTACAGTTGTTTAGTAGCCTCTGTTTCCACTACTCCAACTGACTGTATAAGACTGTAGAAAGGGCATTACTCATAATCACACACTTTGGTGCTCATATTTCTTTTTTTTTTTAACGTTTTAATAATTTATTGTCACACTCTTGGTGTCACTTAGATGAGTATGGGTCCTCTAAAGGTTTCTTACTCATACCATCTAAAGGTTTTTTTTTTCATGCTTTTTCAGGGATGATAAATACACATACATTTAAATATAAGTTACCCTTGTTCAATAATTCTTACATTCCGTAAAGCTGCTTTGAGACCATGTCCACTGGTGAAAATGCTAAAAAATTGAATTGAATTAAATTTTGTTTCGCCATTGCAGTTCAAATTAAAGGCAGCAGAGGGCGCCAAAATGCTCATTGTTTTGTGTTATAAACCCAGACGGTATATACACAGATACAGACATGTATAATGCCCTGTTCTGCTCACTGAACTGAAGAACAGTCTGGTTGATCTCTTGATTTGACTGAAAAATGTTTGAATAAAATAACACCAGTATTGTTCAGGAATATAAAGAGAGTTGTGTTGTTTCTCTCAGGTTATCTCATTCTGCCAGATGAACGTGTGGAAGTAGAAGTAAGTTCATATTTCACACATTATCACAGCCTATTAACAGAAAACCACAACCATATCCTATGGTTTGAGTCTCATCTTTGGACTTGTGAGCTCTGACCAGCTTAAGACCTCTGACTTTTTCACCTAAATTCAATCACATGGTCTTAATTGAAAACTTCAGGCTAAAAGTCCACATTGCAAATGACTAAATCTGATTTTATTGGATCTTGTAGTCATTTTGATTGCTACAGAAACAGTTATGTAGTAGTTGGTGTGGGTGAAGAATCTTTAACATGGAGATCCTTCTGTATACACTGTATGGACAATTTTTTTTTATGTCCGTTCCACATTCAGTCCCTATTTGCTGTTATAAAAACCTCCAATATTCTGAGATGATGTTCCACTAGATTTTGGGAATATGATCACCATATTTTTGCTTTTTTCCCCCCCACCAACACTCCTGTATTTACTATCAGATATCGGTAAAGTATCAATATGGAAAGTAGTACAATTCTGATTTCTATAATGTTTAACTTCTTTTTTTGTATTTTTATTATGAACAGATCTGTTTCTCTGTTGGATTTCAGCTTCACAACTGCTGCTTTTCATCTCAGCATCAGCCACACAGTCTAAACATGCAATCTAGAGATATGTTTTTATCTTGTTTGAAAACCCCCACTATGGATCAGACAAATATGATAAATTGGTAAAATGTAAATTAGCCAACAAATTCATTTAATCCCTGGACACCACTGCTACAGTCAGGTCCTTGTAAGTTTTTTTCCCTCTGTAATCTGTAAAAGTAATTTTTGTTATTTGCTTTTATACAATGATGAAAGAAATTATTCTCATGATTGCAATAAAATTCAGATATGTTTGAAGAGTTTTTAGTGTGTGATCTTTTAGTGTGTGTCATGTGTGTATCCATACTTGTATTACTTACACACACACACACACACACACACACACACAGTTTAGCAAATGTATTAAAAATCCAAAACTAAAATAATTTATGTAGTTAAAAATGGCAGCATTTGATCTCATGACCTTCTGAATGCTTCAACCTACTGAGTTGCCACTTTTGCATACGTTTTAGGATTTCCACAGTTCACAGTGCATGTTGGACCAAAATCAAAATGTATAGGTTTAAGGGTGTAAAATGGTAAAAAAATCATTCAGGATTTGTTTCTGGGGTCCAGTGGGCTCTATCATTATAAAATTAAAGATGTTTAAAATTATTTAAGCTGGGTCTACAGCCAGACTCCGTAACCAGACTGGAAGACTTTGGTCAGGTGTTAAATCATTCTTAAAAATAATTAAAAATGCTGATAAGACACATAAATCTTATTTTTTGTTCGTCATGCATTCACTCATTTATGTATCCTGGTATAACTTACAGTAGAACTGGAGTCTATCCTGGGAACATGAGCATGAGGCAAAAACCCAAGCCACTCACTGGTGTATTTGTTTTGGGAAGAGGGAGGAAACTGGAGAACCACAAATCACTAATATCTTGAGTTTCGAATATTAAACAAAAACTAATTTAGTTCCCTACTCATCACTCACTTTTATTAATCATATTCTCTTTGTGGTAGATCTAAAGGCCATCATGGTAGCACCTGAAGGAAGGAGGGATTTTATACACACATATATATATATATATAAACACTTTGTGGCAATTTAACAACACCAATCTCTTGAACTTTGTGAAAGTCTACACAGATTGTGAAGCTGAAATATTACCACAAACATGTCCCCCTAATGCTAAAAGAACCCAAAAAATATATATGCATATATGTGAAATGCATATGACATGTTTATACACACAAATTACATTAAAAATAAATGCACAAGCAGTAAAAAAAACTGAGCTCACAGAAAGAAACAGGAAGTGTTCAAGGAATGTTAATAGCAGGAAACTGAACTTTGATACTCATAGCTGTACACTTTCTCTCTTTCTTTCAGAGTTCAGGTTTACCTTCTTTTAATTATGACTTCCAACTGTTTTTTCCTCCTGCTTATATCATGTAGGTTACTGTAGCTTGACAACGAGAACACACTCAGCACAGGATGAGGATTCATGATGTTGCAATAAAAAACAAAACAACGCTTTCTACACAATGTTCGGGGGATCAAGACAAGATTTATAATAGTTGTATAAAATAGTTGTGTTAGACAGCTGATTATTAGGAATCAGGAAAAATCATAAAACTGCTATATTTACACTAGAAAATGTGTTTGCCTGCAATGTGGAACAGCACAAATGCATGGCACTTAAAATAGAAGTCCTCAGCTGGGGGTTTCTCTTCTCTGGTTACTTTGACACCCCCTTTCACATCCTATAGGTCATGGTAAAACAACACCTTAAGGCTTAGACCTGGTTGTGAGAGGATCATGGGTGTTAGCAAAGCATTACAGACTTTCTAAGTATAACAATCACTCAATGTTAAAAAAAAGTGTTCAGTTTACAACAGAGTTTTGGTCACAAGATCCTGCTTCTTATTGTGTAATTCATGGCAAAAGGGTCGTTTCTTCTCAGGTTTTTATTTTATTTTTTATCTTTAGGCTAATCCTAGTGTGAAAAGTATGTTGGCTGAATTGTAGCATCTCACTTTTTCCCATTTTGAAATTTCCCAATATGAGGGATAGAGCTATTAAAGTGATTTAGAGTCTACTTTAATTGAAACAGATGCTGAATGTCAGAGTTTTTGCTTAAACTACATTTCATTGGTTGTTTGATGAAATCTGAGGTTTGAACAATCCATTGATTTCGCGATATTGACAAAATGTTATTTTTAGTTTATGTTGCCTCAGATATCAAAGCATAAGCATTTCTTCCTATTCTTATCCCCAAGATTATGTATTTAATTTCCCAGCCCTCATTTTTTCATTGAAATAAAAACAACAAAAAAACACATTATAGTTGTCTAAAATATAATTATTTGCTGTTGAAAAATGTTTCAAGGCCAAATAGATTTGAAATGGTGCTTTATAGGTTACCTTTAATGTTGGAAGTTAATTAGTCACCATTATTAACGTCAGATCCTGTAGGATGCCATTTAACAATCATTTATTCATCCTTAGTCACTGCCTGGTCAAGGTGCCAGTGCTTTCAATGATTCTATTTGTTTATTTATATTTTGGAAACCAGAACCGCTTAAATAAATTGGCACTAATACTGCAATGGAAATTTATTAAACTTTATGGTTCAATGGTTAAAATCTTGGATCAAAACCAAGCTATGAATGGCTAAAATTCAGTACTGGTTATATCAGCTAACACTGAGGAATCAGCATAACATATAGAGCTGCTATAAGTTCACCATATGTAACTTCTAAAATAGGAAAGCTCAGCTGTGTTTCTCCGTTCTCTGGTTACTTTGCCACTCCTTTTCACATCGTATAGGTCATGGTAAAACAACACCATACAACTGATGGACATGGTTTGGAGACATGGATTCTGTGTGGAAGGCGCTAGAGAAGTTATTACTATTACAGTTGGTCAGTAGCAGTATTTAGATCAGTATCACATTCACTCATTTGTAGCAAAAAACAAACACGAATAACATGTATAGCACACATTATATTAGAAAATCTACCTTTTCTGGGAGTATCAGACTTCAAACTGTATTATGAGGGCCGGTCAAAGGTCGAATTTTCAAGGAAATTTGTTAGGTCACTATAACGTGCCCAGAGGTGGGAAGTAATGAAGTACTTAATTTAATTAAAAAATTAAACTGTATTTAAGTAGATTTTTCTAGTATCAGTATTTCACGTCACTATTTTTTACTTTCAATTTTTATTCTAATTGAGCCTCATTTTCAGCCCAGCCCATTTCCTGTCTTTGCTCGGCTTTTCTAATCTACCACTGGTGTATCATTTCCTGGCTCTCACACACCACAGAGGTAGGCTAGACTGCAAAGCCAACAACAAGCCAGACAGAAGGAAACCAGAACCATGGCTAACGTACACAGAAACATTGCTGATCACCATCTTTCCTCTGCTTGTGTTCTATATGGTTGATGTTCAGCCTGAATACATTCATTAGACAACAAAATTTGAAATTCTTTATGATGTGAGGTCCAGTTACCCATGTGGCACTAAAACAGGCAACTTTTTACTTGTCAGAGCCCAAACTTTACTTTAACTTAAGTAAAAAAAAAAATGTAGTCAGAACTTAAACTTTTACCAGAGTCTTTTAAAACACAAGTATCTGCACTTCTACTAGAGTGAAGGATGTGTGTACTTTTGCCCATGCTAAAAAAGGACCTCAGATGTAGCTGTTGCAATTATATGTATTATTATTATTATTTAATACAATTTTATACATTCATCTTGCCAGTTCAAGGGTCTCAGGTGGGACATTACACCAATTGGTTATATTTTGTGAAAGAATTTGAATCAAACTTTTGGTTTAGACCACACTGCAAATACAGATATGAATATTTCAAGCAGTAAACAGATATTAACAGTCACACAGAAATATACAAATGATCACCATTATGATGGATCAAAGAAAAGGCCATGCACAAAGTAATGCTTGGACCTGTGATGATTTTCCTCCATTGTGTTTAAGATAATGTTTACTTGATAATTAATTGTCTACAAGCTCCTGTTTTGGAAAAACTGAATCGTTTGAGGTACGATCAGGAATTCAAATCTCGCATTTAAATGCAGAACATTCTGATAAATATAAAGAATCATTTCATTACATTATGTTCAAGGTTTAACATTAGTGTGCAGTACCCAGGCTGAGGAAACCACATTCCCTGGACAAATCAGACTTAAAAAAAAAAAAAGACTAAAGACATGTTAAAAACAAACAAACAAACAACAAATAAAACACATACATTTGTTTTATATCTTACACAAATATATATTATTGGTGTTATATGCAATAACAGCTTGGGGCAGGGATTTGCTGTTTAACCAGTCAATACTATTGACCTGCAGGAAAGGGTCAGGGTGACTGATCTTTATCACAATTCATCTAGAAATTCGAACCTGCCCTGTTGTGTATTTTCACAAATTATACATGAGGAAACTCTGTTTGAGCAGCCCAGTATACTGCATATCTGACAAATCTCATTGTTCATCCAGATGCTTTTCCTCCACTGTCTCACTTCTGCATTCAAAACTCTGTTCTCATTTAAAATGAAACCATTTGCACACTAAATTGTTGGTCTGTTTGCAGTATATTTGGAAGCATGAATCGAGAAAATCGAAATTTGAAACACCGAATAAGTCACATGGCTGATAAGTTAATCATTTTGCTCCCATGAATAAGGTGTTTATTTTTTCTAGAGCTGCATTTTGCACTTTTTTTCTAGAGCTGCATAATGCCAACGTGTCATTTAATTACTGGTTACAGAAGACTATTGAAAGCAAACAATTGATGAACTACATAAATAGACTATGAACAAAGGTTTGCGGACCATAAGATTCGTATGTGCTTTTTATGAACAGCCCGTTCCACATTTAGTCTCCTGTGCTTGGTAAGATTAGTGTCGATTCATCTACAAGTGTGTTAGTAAAGTCAGGTACTGATGTAGGTGAGGTGAGGAGGTCGGAGGTGCAGACAGCATTCAATTCATCCCAAGGGTGTTTACAGGTCTATAGTAGATCTTTCACTTATGTACAGCACATGTTCATGAGGCTGGCTTTGTGCAGAATAGGTTGGGTCTCCTAATTCAAATGAAGGGGAAAATTTAATGCACCACATCCAATACAATCTTTGTGGTAACAGTTTGGAGAAGAACCACATATGGTTGGAAAAGTCATTGTCCTGATAACTTTTGCCCATATCGTATGTTCTGTTAACGTTCGAAGGCTAAATTAGTCATTTGTAAAACAGTATCCGATCGACAAAAAACATGGTCTTCATTTGACCTAAATCCAGACAAAGATCCATACAGACAGAGTTACAGCAGTAATAGTGGTTTTACTGATCACCCTGGAAAAAGCTTAATGTGGCACTGAATTTCAGCTGGAAGAGTTAAATGCAGTGGCGGGCAGTCAGGGCCAGTAAAGTCTTCTCTGCTCGCCTAAACACTGACCGACATTTACAACCTAAATTCTAATATTTATTCCATGAAATTATTAATTTACTCCCAACAGTTTATTCTCTTCATTTCGTAACGTTTCTCTCGGCTGCACTGCTTTCAGTATGTGCATGTTAGATTTTTTTTTTGTCCAATCAGATTTCAGCCTCTATGTGCTGCCATGTCAATCTAATCTCCACAGAGCTCAAAGTCAGTACTGCTGGCTCTTTTACCACAGAGAATATTACCAAACAGGTCTGTTTCTTTAACCAATCATATTTCATATTTGCCTCACAGGGCAGCTAGCTGGCACATAGTCAGCATGTTTCTGTCCTCTGATTGGTTGGTCAGAGGGAAACTGTTACAGCCAAGTTCGACTGGCAAAACACATGTAGCTCTGCACACATTAATACATCTGAGTTAGGCTTTTTTTTTATGTCTACGGAGGAAGAGAAATTGATTTGGTCTCGGACATATTTAAAATAAAAATCAATTTTCAAGAAAGCTAGACATCGTGAGGTCGGTCAACACCGAAGCTAGCTGTTGTGTCTCAGCCTGTGAAAAGGGTTAGTTCACCAACTTCCAGACCAGTGAATACGAGCGGTACCACTGGATTACAGCCTCTGAGGTGCGGTGCAAATTATGAGTCTGCATCTCATGTTATTAGACAAATACTGATTCTGAACTTCTCTAGATGATGTAGGTGCACAGTTGTGTTTGTAGTGTAGAGGTTTGGAGCTTGCTTTAATAAAATAGTATATACCCTCCATATGCAAAATGCCTCTGTAATGCCACGCGTTATATTTTTGTATAGTATTTGTAAATGTATTATGTTACTCATTACCTACGTTTTATTTATAAAAATCAAGACAACGTTTAAAAGTGGCACCTCTCAAAGCGACGACATTGCAAATCCAACCCCATACCAAATCAAAAACTTGCTGTAGAACTTAAATCAAGAACAAAACTCCAAAAGACAAACTTGTGACATGAGAGCAGAGGTTTTATTTAAATCAAAATTAGGAGACAGTACCAACATAGAAACAGACAGTGGAGAATTCAGTATTTTTTTTGCAGGTACGGACACCATGAAGGTAGATTGAGAGGAAGCAAACCAAGAGGGAACAGGGAAGGAGGAGGAAAACCGAAAAAGGCACTTTTGCTCTACCAGTTGCCAGTTTGGTTTACCAACTGCTGGCATTTAAAAAACAAAACAAAAAACAAAACAAAAAAAAAAACAAAAAAACACCACAATGTAAAAGCCTGACCGCTACTGAGCAGAGCAACGTAAACAAGGCCAGTTTCTCTGTACAACACTGGCCAAACTTTTGCTTCTGTCTCGGCTGCATGCCAGGTCACCCAGTATGGAATAAAATGTGCGCGTATGGTCAGTCTTTCCTAATCTGCTGTCACTCAGGTAAAACTAATAAAATAGGCAACAATGGTCTCAAGCTTCCGGAGCCACCCAGCACCAGAGCCTCAAAGCTTTTCTGTACAATGCGATGAGGTTGCCACGTGGTAGCACGTTGGGCGGGCAGCTACACCGCTGCTCAGGATAACTGTTAAAATGATTGACATACAAAAAGTAACTCAACATCCGGTGCTCCAGAGGCTCCCTGACACCCCCCCCCAGGTTGAACAGCAGGGTTTGAAACTGGTGCAACTCGAGCGGCGAAGGCAACCCGTCTGCGGCGGCAAGGAAGCTCGGCTTCTCTGTAACTACACCGTCTTATCGGCCGCACGCAGACAGGGAAGTGCAGAGACTTCACCGTGGTCTACACAGAGAGAGTGTGTGAGAGGGGGGAGAGGGAGCCAAGAGCTACAAAGATACGATTCAATCTATAAAAATAATCTAGTGATAAATAAGCAGAAGGAAATGCGTGGAGTTAAGAATCACGGTCCTTCAGAACCATAGTCTGTAGCAGCTTCTGGCTTCTCTGTAACACACCAGAACACACATGGGCTGAAAAGGACCGGACGAGAGACATATGAAAAATAACACCTTCTCTAATAGAAAATATACGTTCACCAATCGAAACAGGCCTAGAGTTATACTTTTACTGTGATCATACTCAATACTACACACAGGCAGCATTCGGATTGTTAAACATTCCTCTGATCTTCGGGTTCTGAAGTGATCGAAATGCGTCGGGTAAAAAAAAAAAAAATATATAGGTCATGCTGGCGTAAACGGAACTTGTCGGAAATAAAAAAAAAAAAAAAAAAAGGTATGATTGGCTTCAGTGCTTTAAGTGGCAATGCATAGCAGTGTGCATTCAAAACAGCAATTTGTGCCATGATAAACATCAGTAGGACGCAGGAGAGAAGCATGAGGGAAGGAAGAACATGAGGTGGAGAGAAAATAAAACAAAAAAAAAACTAAATCAACACTACCCAGACTGTCACATTACAGGCCTTTCTAAGTACACGGAAAACGGTCACGGTCGAAGCTCAAGTTTTGAGAACGGGTGTAAGCGAAAGGAAGGACGGATTTCTCTATCTTTGGGAATTACAGATTCAGAGGAAGAGGGTTGAGGGTTAAGTGTGAGGGTATCGCGGTTCTCCTTGAAGCAGCAAGCTTTCCTTGTAGTGTAACACCTGCTGACTAAAAGGAGATGTTATGGGTTTAATAACGGAGCTTTTTAGGCACCTCCCACGAGAACGAGTCGCGGCCGAAGTGGCCGTACACGGCGGTGCGCTGGTAGATCGGCTTCTTCAGGTCCAGATCTCTGGAAGTACACAGGAGAACGTGATAAACGTAGCCAAGGACGAACGGGTGAAAAACTGGATACACTACAAGCAACGTGTATAGTAAAATACATCTAGCCAAATAATAATAATAATAAAAAAAAAAACCTCCAGGACACCTTAAATAACAAAAGTGATTAAAAAGGTGATGCAGCTGCCTGAAGACTACTACACAATTAATTGGGTTTTATCTTCATGTTCAACCCAACATACAATATACAAGCCTTAATAGATAAAGCACCATCTTGTCTGTGCTTCCAGAGATATTTAACATTTATACATAATAGAATCATTTCAACATATTTAGGAATTTGCCCCAATTTCTGCTGCAATTCACCACAAAGTTGTTGTAATGTTTACACATGTACATATTCCTGGCCACACCTCCTTCTTCCAGCTGCAGCCTTCACCCTCTCCAAAGCCTCGAGGGATTCATTAATTCACTGATACTCTAGAGGCATGACTGGTATACAGCTAATAAGCCTGCTTTACCTGACGATAACTCCAGGGCGGAGGTCAAAGTTCTTCTTTACTATGTCCAGCAGCTCCTTCTCACTCTTCTCGGAGGTACCGTAGTGGAAAATGGAAACGGACAGAGGATGGGCCACGCCGATGGCATACG
Source organism: Silurus meridionalis (assembly GCF_014805685.1). Taxonomy (NCBI): domain Eukaryota; kingdom Metazoa; phylum Chordata; class Actinopteri; order Siluriformes; family Siluridae; genus Silurus; species Silurus meridionalis. Next base: position 3,603,582 of record NC_060894.1, on the reverse strand, counting down.
ACAGCTGAGGTAATAAATAAAATGAACCCAATTAAAGAAAGCAGCAAAAAAAGTAAAAGTACTACTTTAAAAGGGCATGGTCAAATTCCTAACCTGCACAAGTACGCGCTTGCAAAGCCCCGCCTTCACCAGAGACTTGGCAACCCAGCGGGCAGCATAGGCAGCAGATCGGTCCACTTTAGTGTAGTCCTTTCCAGAAAATGCGCCGCCGCCGTGAGCTCCCCAGCCTCCGTATGTGTCCACGATGATTTTGCGTCCGGTCAGACCAGCATCGCCCTGCAGTACAGTTACCATGAAACCCTCTCAAAAGGAACAAAAACACGTCCACACCATCCGATGTGTAGAACGAGCCAATCACTCACTTGTGGGCCGCCGATGACGAAGCGCCCGCTGGGTTGCAGGTGGTAGACGGTGTCATCGTCCAGGTATTGGTTTGGCACCACCGCCCTTACGATCTTCTCCTTCAGGGCGTCACGCATCTCATCCAGAGTCACGCACTCGTCGTGCTGCACGGACACCACCACGGTGTGCACACGCAAGGGTACCATAGTGCCGCGGTCCTGACGGTACTGCACAGTCACCTACAGAAGAGAAGAGGAGCATGAGGTCAGCTACAAGAGGAGATGCCTAACTGTTACACCATGTTTACACCTTAAACACAAGCTCCTCTCACACCTCATACTTATTTGCCTTGATAATTTTTTTAACTACTTTGCATCCAGCAACTGAAGAATGCTTTTTTATGTGTATATTTACAAAATTTTCCATTAATTCAAAAGAAGAAGCTGACAGGAAACCTTGCAAGATGCACAGAACAGAAACCTATCAGAACTAATGGAGGACATGCAAAAGTATGTGCACTCCTTTGCAGAATTTGACAGATTTTTGTTCCTTCTCAATCTCAACCTGGAAAGTGTTCATGAGGCGCACTCTGAAAACAATGCCTTTGAGAAATTCAGTTCAGGGAATAACTGACGCAACAGTGAGTCACGTGATACTTTGTACTGTTGATTGGACGATTCCTTAAAATTCTGTCAATTAAGTCATACCAGAACACATTTAAAAAGCTGTAGGTAAACACCTCACCTGAGTTTTGGAGTCCGGCCTCAGCCATGGCAGAGACCCGTTGCGGCGCAGCTCAGCCATTTTAGCGTTCAGCTTGTGTGCCAGGATGATGGTCAGGGGCATGCACTCCTCCGTCTCGTCAGTGGCGTAGCCAAACATCAAACCCTGAGAACCACATCAAGCACATCTCGGAACAAAAAGTCTTCCCTATGCTCTTTTAAAAAAGACACTCTGCTTCGTCTACAACACTGTACTATAGTTTACATGCATTTTCGCACTCACCTGGTCTCCAGCTCCAATGTCCTCTTCGTTGCGGTCCAGGTGGACGCCCTGGGCAATGTCCGGGGACTGCTGCTCCAGAGCCACAAGGACGTTGCAGGTCTTGTAATCGAACCCTGAACAATAAAGATCATATATAAGTGCCACAAAAGGAAAATTAAAACGAGGGATGGAAAGGACACTGTAATGCCACAATAATACACCAACATGCAGCTACTGAGAATTAGGTTTGTTTATGGGTTTTTAAAGCCATGCCAGCATCAATGGTAAATTCCATGGCAGAATCAAGGTGGGAATGAAAATAAGTTTTGACCATAGCAGAGTTCAGTAGTGGAGTCCATCAGTTTAATGTATTCTAGTATTCCTAAATACACCAATCGGGTATAACATTGAGTGGTGAAGTAAACATTGTCTCTACATCATGGCACCTGTTAGTGGGTAGGGTATATAAGGGCAGCAAATGAACAATTTGCCCTCAAAGTTGTTGTATTAGAAGCAGGAAAAATGGGCAAGTGTAAGGAGAGAGTTTGACAAGAACCAAATTGTGACGTCTAGACGACTGGGTCTCCAAAACCGCAGCTTTGTGGGCTGTTCCCGCAGTATCTATCAAAAGTGGTCCAACAAAGGAACAGTGGTGAACAGTGGCCGAGGCTCGTTGATGCACGTGGGGGAGCAAAAGCTGGACCGTGTGGTCCGATCCAACAGAAGAGTTACTGTAGCACAAATTGCTGAAGTTATTGATGTTCATGCTCAATAAGTCAGGAATGTTTTGGCAGCAAAAGGAGGGCCAACACAACACAAGGCAGGTGGTCATAATGTTATGCCTGATCGGTGTATGAACTAGTAGAAAAGCTGTCTTTTGTTTAAGTGTATTATTGAAGTCCATTAATATGCGTTTTGTCATTAACAGGGAATAGAATAAAGGTTGACATCACGCTCAGTAACCATCCCAAACACTTCAATTTATAAACGAGTCACAAAACTGAAATGACTCAAACCCATACTGAGGGGAAACTACAAAAGCCAAGTAATAATGATGCCAAATAATAAGTATGTTCTTCATATGCAAAATCACACAATTTGCAAAACTAGTTTGATTCTACCGTCACACCTTTAGTGGAGTCGTCATAGCCGATCTGCTTGATTGTTTCCCTAACGACCTTCTGGTAGTCAACGTTGGCATGGGAGGTGATCTCACCGGCAAGCAGGATCATACCGGTTTTAGCCACGGTTTCTGAAGAGAAAGAGAGATAGAAAGAGATAGAGAGAGATTGCAGTGAGATACAAACGGAGGAGGAGGGCAAAAAAAAACCTAAACAACCACAGAAGGTTTGAGTAGTAGAATTTTGTAAACACCTTGTTTCAATAATTTGCAAATAAAATTCGGAGCTTTTAATCTCATAACGATCCTAACGTAGGTTTAACACTTACCACATGCCACCTTAGCGTTGGGGTCCTGCTTGAGATGAGCGTCCAAAACCGCATCGCTGATCTGGTCGCAAATCTTATCTGTGGGGAAACGGCGTGCGCAGGTTTTAACGTTAATAAGCGGGTCTGTGATAAAATAACGATCACGTTCACGCACTGGAGAGTGCTGCTCAACAAATCTGACACCAATGTAATCAACCTGCCTGACAGCGGACATAAACCATGCCAAGACTGCTGGCTAAACACATTCCTTCTTGGAGTTTGAAGCAGCCCACTGCAGCAAAATACGGCTCACGAACAGAAAACCTGTCAGATATTTCTCTAAAAGCAAGACAGACCTTCTGCAGTAACGGACAAGCAGCGTATCTTTCCTGAGCATGTGAAACATTACAGCTGTTGTACAGGGAAGACGTCTGGCATCATTGTGTACATCAGCGCCAACACTGATCATGTTAAAAATTAGGGGGAGAATGAAAAAAAAAAAAAATCTATATTGTGAACCTTTGCATAAAATGTTGCATAAGCAGGAGGCAAGACAAAACAGACCACTTGATTACAAACAGCACTTGGCACAACATTGGGAAGACCTGCATCATGAAGATGCCTTTCAAACAGGAGCATGCACTCAGCATCCAACTAGATACCTCGCTTAACAGTTGGGTTATGTGCGAATGGAGTTACCACTCCGCAGCCTTACAGAGAATCTATATTTAAAGCAGGCGTAAGCCGGCCTAATCAGCTGCATCACGGCCAGGACTCGAGGCCCTGTGCATGAACCCGATGCGGCTCTAGGCAGGCAGTTTAACACAATAGGCTGCATAACGTTGCCTGGAAACCTGGGGCGCTTTCTTGTAGTGATAAACACAAATATAATTAACTAATGAACAACAACTATTTAATCCCATCTGGTCTGGCATGAGCTTGAAATGCGATTCATTGAACATGAAGGATTTCCCTCCAAGGTCAGGGTTGCCAGTTAGGGCGTCTTTACTCTTGATGGTAAAGGCCAAACTTCCGAATGAAAGAGAAAGCAAGCAACGTGCTGATAATCATCTTTAGATTATTCTGATTTAGCAAAGTTTTTTTTAACACAGTACAGAAACCCGTATATTATATTGGCTGCAAGCCAGTTACAACACATGATTGTCATCACGAGTGTCATGAGTTACCTAGCAGTTTATCGCACATTCTCTGTTCTAAATGTACCTTAAATTAATACTAAGGTTTTCAATACTCTAACCAACATGGGCATGGACAAATACTGGTGATTTATGCAAATGTATGTCTATCATCAGTGAAGCCACCCTAAACAAAAGTTTGCATTACTGTTTACATTTTTAGATGACTGGGCAGCTTGTAAAAACATTCTTGTAAAAGGTTTTAATTCAAATAATTATGGCATTAATAATTATTACCTAAATAATCAGGACACCAAACGAAAACTTTTGCCATGTTTCCACACGGACGGTTTTAATTGCCGGATGTGTGCATCATGGTGGATTTTGGTGCTTGATTTGAGACTTGGTATCAGTAAAACAAATGTTTTGTGATTTAGAATCTTCACGAAGTTCATTTATTTATTTTTTAGATCTGAGCAAAGACGTCACGAACAAAATTTGTTTCATTGGAAGTTTTAAATGCTTCTCTTGTATATTTTTAATAAAAACCTAATTAGCAAGCCAGAGGAAACAATGGCAATTAAACTCACTGAGATGGTATGATATGAAAGAACCCACCCTCATCCGAGTGCCAATATTCGTTCATTTTCCTTCAATCATTGTAAATGTGCTGCTCAGTGATTGCAGTTTGAATGCACAGTTGTGTATTTAAGGGCCCGTCCTAACCTTTGTAGCAGATTTTTACTTTTTTTTTTTACATATATACAGATATATAAATATATAAATACAGATCCATCCTCATTGTTCTTGAGTTGCTCTACAACTCATTTCCCGCATGTGGTTGCTTCTACCACAAGTGAAGGCAGCCTTGGTCCAACCAAGCATCCTGATTTAAAAAAACGAAACAAAACTCCCTTAAAATGTGCACAGCACACCCATTCCCTACACACGCAGTGCCTAATTTGAACCTATTCTGGACTCTGGGGGTCCTAATAATTACTTTTCTTTGGGCTGAAAAATGTGCGTGAGAAACTCAAATCACCAATCTGGCAACCCCGGATGGAGGCTGACGCAAGAGCACGAGGAGCCAAAAATGCAGGCGATCAGAAAAGGGATTAAATCAGGCTCATGAATATAAATAATAATAAAACAAACACGTATATACACAAACCAGAAAACATTTGTCCCCCCCCCCCCAGTAATAGTGTTAAGTAAAATTGACAAATATTGAATTCTTAAATCCAGCGACTTAATATATCATTTATAAACAGGGAAACTGGGATGATCAGAATGGGGGTAGGATTTACATATTTAATTAAAAAAAATTTAGTTATGTAATTATAATAATTGTTACAATAAATTCGATCGTTTGTACAAGAAAAAAAAACTGCTCATGAGCATTACTCGGGCACCATGCTGTCCTCTCGTCGCACTGCGCATGCGCACAACTTCTCCATCACTGCACAGTAAATGATGTCGCTTCTTGAATATAAAATTATTGAGAAGCAATTCAGGTTCGCGTTGATATCAATGTTTCCATAATGTACACATGGGGAAAAAATATGGAAAAATATTATTGTATTGTGTTGGCCTGTGTTCTTGTTCGCTGCCTGGAGACCGGCGGCGTGGTGAGGATTAACGGATACCGGCACAAACATTTTTCTATAAACTAATATTTTGTCTGTTTACTATTTTTTTTCTAAGCGTATATCTGTTTAAGTATGAATAACAAACAATACAAATTAAACAAAATACGCCACTACACATGGAATTGACTAGACAAACCGGTTGAAGCAGCTATTGTTTGCTAATATGCTAGCTGGAAGCTCTTGTTGGCGCCTGGGTCAGATACGGTTCATCCCCTGCTCGTATCCACGACCTAATCCTTCATTCAAATACTCATTTTCACTTTAATTCGGATTAAACTACACATTATTTGCTGATACATACCAGGGTGTCCTTCACCGACTGACTCGGAAGTGAACAGGAAGCAGTCTTCATTCGTGATTGAGTTTCCTTGTCCGTTCATATTTCTAGTATATAAACTGGTCAATGTATAATAATATTTTTAAATGGCTGGCTTTCTGCTGGTGTGTTCCGTGAACCGGGAGCGATGTTAAAGTCTTACACAACACCTTTCGATTCACACTAAACCTGAATGAATGTAGCGGCTGATGCCGTCGCTTATATTTCTCGTCATCAGCCGAACGCTCGAAGCTGATTGCCTTAAAGAGACGTCAGTCATTTTCCAGAGCCAATCACGTGGCAGGATTTAAAACAACGCCCACACGGGAACGCAAGTGACGTACGAACGAAACAGACACATCTTGCTTTGAAGCAGCATGGCACGTTCAAGCATATATACAATATAATAAATTAAAAACATTGCATTTCCAACTTTCTATTTTGGTCATTCCTTTTTAATATAAAGGCACCCAGGTTATTTGATTTCTACAAGTATATGTGACGCCACACACACATATATATATATATATATATATATATATATATATATATATATATATATATATATATATATGTATATATATGAGTCAGGTGTGTGTTCATGTATATATATATATATATATATATATATATATATATATATATATATATATATATATATACACATGGCGTAAATCCGGGGGACGGAGGTACATGTCCCCCGTCCAAGGGTTGCCCCAATAAAAATATTTACAAAATCGCACTCTCTATTATATGTATTCTCTATTATATGAAAAATATATGTATGTATACCTAAAATAATTGTGTAAGTAGAAAAATGCATTTAGAAACAGTTGAGTTCCCCCCTTCCTCACAGTGGTTTGACCCACTGCCTGTTTTCTCAGTTTATCTCACCTTCACTACACACACGAGTCAGGTGTGTGTTCATCTCACCTTCACTACACACACGAGTCAGGTGTGTGTTCATCTCACCTTCACTACACACACGAGTCAGGTGTGTGTTCATCTCACCTTCACTACACACACGAGTCAGGTGTGTGTTCATCTCACCTTCACTACACACACGAGTCAGGTGTGTGTTCATCTCACCTTCTCTACACACACGAGTCAGGTGTGTGTTCATCTCACCTTCACTACACACACGAGTCAGGTGTGTGTTCATCTCACCTTCACTACACACACGAGTCAGGTGTGTGTTCATCTCACCTTCACTACACACGAGTCAGGTGTGTGTTCATCTCACCTTCACTACACACACGAGTCAGGTGTGTGTTCATCTCACCTTCACTACACACACGAGTCAGGTGTGTGTTCATCTCACCTTCACTACACACACGAGTCAGGTGTGTGTTCATCTCACCTTCACTACACACAGTCAGGTGTGTGTTCATCTCACCTTCACTACACACACGAGTCAGGTGTGTGTTCATCTCACCTTCACTACACACACAGTCAGGTGTGTGTTCATCTCACCTTCACTACACACACGAGTCAGGTGTGTGTTCATCTCACCTTCTCTACAAACACGAGTCAGGTGTGTTCATCTCACCTTCACTACACACACAGTCAGGTGTGTGTTCATCTCACCTTCACTACACACACGAGTCAGGTGTGTGTTCATCTCACCTTCACTACACACACGAGTCAGGTGTGTGTTCATCTCACCTTCACTACACACACGAGTCAGGTGTGTGTTCATCTCACCTTCACTACACACACGAGTCAGGTGTGTGTTCATCTCACCTTCACTACACACACGAGTCAGGTGTGTGTTCATCTCACCTTCACTACACACACGAGTCAGGTGTGTGTTCATCTCACCTTCACTACACACACGAGTCAGGTGTGTGGCTGCAGCTCAACTAATTTTCATCTCCATTAAGTAGGGTATTTTATTCACTTATTTTATTCACTAAATAAAGCAATTCTCTGTAATGTAGTTGATGCAAACTCATTCATAAATTAGTTGCGGCAAAAATGCTGATTTCGGATGTAATTTTTCATGAATCTGCTCTATTAGTGATTAAAATATCACTTATCTAGTGAACGTTAGCTTGTTTACAATAGCTTGTAGCATAGTGCACTGACACTAACACACCAAAGCCGTTTCTCATGCAGTGTTTTATTTGGGACGACTTGGTATAATGTTAATTAAACATTAACACACAATTAGCATATTGTTTATCTGTGCATTTACTAAATGAGCACTGTGCTACATCTGAACTGACCACACTGTATTTTTATAATCAATTTCTATTCTGTTCTTAAGTGTCTTCATTAATTTGTAAATAAAATGTTAAACATTTTTTTAATTCCTTGTTTTTATTGTTGTGATTATTTTTTATGATAGTTTTACTTTCTTTATGTAAAGCAGTTTGAATTAGCATTGTAATTGACGCAGTCTCCATGCTACAATAATAATGTACTGTCTTTATACTGTAAGTACAATTTGACTGTATTATTTGTGTCCCCCCTCAAAAATTGCTCATGAGAAATTTTATATTAATTGTCCCCCCCTACTGTTAAATGAAATTTACGCCCATGTGTATATATATATATATATATATATATATATATATATATATATATATATATATATATATATATATATATATATATATATATATATATATATATATATATATATATATAAAATGCCTACAAAACACACTTGTTTATAAATGATGCAGTCGTAGAGAAAAGAGTCTGTTGTCATGTATGTCCATAGTTCATCTACACATTGCTGATTACACAAATTGTTGGTTAATCCAACTCAAGTTCATCAACTTAAATATCCAGTCTAAGATGGACTCTGGACCTCCTGTGCTGCAATGTACAAGGGTAAACAAAGTGCAGAAAAATGAACCGGTGAATATATAAATAATGTGTCTAGATTTTATGTACGGACAAATAGAATGTAGTCCACACCACTATGAAAATCAATATAATGTTGCTTCATTGAAAAGGTTTCGAAAGTAAAATGTTTCCTCGTGTCAATGTTATTGTCAGTAATTGTGTTTTTTTTTCTTTTTTGGAGACACATCTACACGGGTTCCACTTGTGAACGTCATTCAGTTTTGTCTCTGTATCAAGTCTGCAATATTTACAGGTAGAAAGACATTCAATTGCTGCATTTATTTGCTAGTCTAATACTAGATCCATATAATATTTTATCACTTACATATAAGAAATATATAAGTGAATGTGAGAAAAAAAAAGCATCACACACATGCGGATTAAAACACTCTGTTACACATATAGAATATATTATTATTTCAATAGTCAGTTCTGTTGTTTTTTTTTAAGAATACTTATTGATCCCACAATGAAATTATTACTTCACAGATCCCAGAGATGTTAGGAAGCTGGGGTCAGTCTTAAACCCTCAACCTTCTAATCAGTAACCCATAGCCGTAACCACCGAGCTGCTACTACCCCCTATGCAAGCTATTTTAAATGTTCCCATTTACTCTCATCTGGATTTATTATGGGAGTGTTTTCTCCACGTGATGATCATGTTTCTCAGAGGAGACAGCTGTGGACTGCCGGCTTTGACTGCCTGTCTGTCAAAGCAGGTCGAAAGACGGATTGCATTTAGCCGCCGATGTTCTGAAGAAATTCTTCGTAATTAGATAGTCAAAACTTTAGGAAAGAGGCTCGAGTATCAGAAAAGCTGTCATTTTTTTACATGAGAAAACCCTCTGAGCTGTGCACTTACATGGAAACATGAAAACAATTTGCATGTCTTTTTTTTGTTTCGATAACTTTAAAATACAGGAAAAAGAAAGAGAGTGAACATTTGTTTATATCTGCAGTAATGTGAGTGAGAACAGGAACAAGCTTCTTTTTGTGGGAATTACACAACTTTAAAAGTAACTGCAAATGGATAAAAAGTACAATTACGCTGTTTTTAGACAAGTAGGCAGGAGTAAGATGAGATGTCTGTGTTTTCCTGGCCAAAAAAAGTTTGTGTTGTTATTGCACAACTCTCTCTCTCTCTCTTTCTCTCTCTCTCTCTCTTTTTTCTAATTACTTGTGCTCAAACATATCAACTCAATGTTTCATCTATTCATATTAAAATTTGTCTATTCATCTCAACGCAGGATCTTGCCACACACACACACACACACACACACACACACACACACACACACACACACACACACACATTAACACAGTTCATGCTTAGGCACAGTCTAATGGTCATTCATAGAGATGCATAGCATGTCGTCTTTTCATTTCTTCTAAGCAGAGTCATCATGGCATCCTTTGAGACATTGTCATAGGTGTGTGTGTGTGTGTGTGGGGGTGATAATGTGCATGATAATGGTCTGGGCTGATGAACTCCATAAGTGATGAGGACACGTTGTGTATGTTGAACAGTTTCAGAGAGGGGAAAATGAAAAGCCATAAAGCTTTTTTTTTAATTTGTAATTTACATTACATGTATAACATTTGGCAGAGCGACTTGCACTTAACTTATTTGCACAAATAAGCAGTTAAGGAATAGGGCTTTGCTCAAGGGCCCAGCAAGGGCAGCTTCACCATGCTGGACTTTAGTGGTGTAAAATATGACCCCAGTAAATGTAAAAGTGTCCCTTTAAACGTTTACTCGAGTGAAAGTAGAAAAGTATTTGCATTCAAATGTACTTAAGTATCCAAAGAACTATTATTTATTATGGCTCTAATGTTCCTATTACAATTTCTTTTACAAACTTAGTTTATGTGAAAAGACTCTAATGTGACTCTCAGAACACTGATCTATTAATAGAACGATATTTATGAGTCAAACACTGATTGATGTCTATTGAAATGATTATGAGCCCAAAATCTTTTCAACTACAAAAAAATTGCTAAAAGACCACGGCTGTTGTTTTGAGTTCGAGTCTGGAGTTTCTTCATCATTTATTTTCTCTCTAAATGTTCTGCTTGCTGTTAAAATGATGCTGAAGAGTATGTTGGTGATCAGTAGATACACCAAGCGCCAATCCAAACAAATCGAAAACAGAGCGTGCGCTCGACCCTGATTGGTGACTTGCTGCGTGTTCGACCAGTTACGTTTTTATCCTCATAAATAAAAAGGACCAAATGATTTTCAAAATGTAGGTGAGTAAAAAATAGAGTTATAGGAAAATATGTCAGTAAAGTACAGATACCACCAGATGTCCACCACTGCTGGAATTTCACCTCACAGACCAACATCTTACCCCTTAACACTTGCCAGACCAAACCATGTCTAATTGTTTAATTATCGAAAGCTTTGCATATTAAAGCTTCACTATAAGTTCTTACAATCATGTCCCTTATCACTTTTTCACATTTTCTTTCTTTTCACATTCACATTCATCACATATGCACCTCATGTCCCATAAAATTCTGACATAATTTATCCAAAAAGTGTGTTTGTAGCATTGCATTGTAACATTTTGGGATAAAAGGCTTTACACAAAGGTCACTGAAAAGGTGCAGTCATGCGGTCATGAATGAGTCTCTCAGCTTTCAGCTCAAATCAGGGCTATCCGTGTTCTTAAGCAGCTTTACACGCAGCCTGTCACGTGATCGATACTGGCATCCAATCAGCCTCAATAAGGGCTCATAGTGTCATAAACACAGAGTAAATATCCCAGGTTAACTCAGATACTCTTATAGAGGTGTTTCAGCTCCTTCAATCCAAACCCAGCAGCACAGTTTTAGAGCAAACGGAAAATAAAACACACACACACCAACACACACTCACTCACAAACAATCACATACAGAAGCTAGGATGAATACAAAGCACAAGGTAAGATGTGGTAATATTGAAGAGTAACATTTGTAACAGTTAAACCAGAGAAACCATCCAGAATCCATAATTTGTCCACATTTTGCAGAAAAAACCCATTTCACACAATGTTCCCCTTCACCCAGATGTAGTCAGTCATGCAATCAAAATGTGTTCTTTGTTTCAGTAAATTCTTTTCCCAGCTTCTTTTCCGCTTTACCTTCTTCTTATTCTCCTTTCGGCTTCTCCCATTAGGGGTCGCCACAGCGGATCATCCGTCTCCATACACCCCTGTCCTCTACATCTGCCTCTTTCAAACCAACTACCTGCATGTCTTCCTTCACCACATCCATAAACCTCCTCCTTGGTCTTCCTCTTTTCCTCCTTCCTGGTGGCTCCATCCTTAGCATTCTCCTACTGATATACCCCATGTCCCTCCTCTGCACATGTCCAAACCATCTCAATCTCACCTCCCTCACTTTGTCTCCAAAACGTCCTACATGCGCTGTCCCTCTAATAAACTCATTTCTTATCTAACCTGTGTTTTGTCAAACCATGCTTATGTTTCAGTATTGAGGCTGTAAATACACACCCCATTTTCTTCTGCACAGTGTGTCATAACTAGAGGCAAAAGAAGGCCGAATGACCATCGGACTTGATCAAATGGATTGGGATCCAGGATGAACCTCAGTGTTTCATCGAAAGGAGAAAAAATCAGAAAGGGTCAGATATCATCAATATCAACTAACCCATTTTTCTAATGTTACCAATATTTTCAGCTGAGATGGAATTTTTCTTTAGTTTTCCATGAATAATAAGGAAAGATCTGCTCCTTGCTCAAATGCACTCAATTATCGGTATAAATGCTAATCGTTTTAATGAAACGTAGACAAAGACATGTAGACGTGCCCCTTACATTAGCTGCATTTATAATAAATTAAGTATTTGAAATCTTTTTTGCAATTTAAAAGCATATAGTGTTCAGAATGAATGTGATGAAAGAAAAAAAAATGTTTATAATCTACAGAAAGACTGACTTTATTTAAAAACTGGATTTGGTATCAGGTAGAAAATATCCAAAATGACTTCCATTGATCACATTTATACAACAGAGCAGTTGAGGGTTAAGGGCTTTGCTCAAGGGCCCAACAGTGGCAGCTTGGGATTCAAACTTATGACTTTCCAATCAAAAATCTATCATCTTATTCACTGTGCTGGCACTTCCCTACCTTAACTGACATAAATTTGTAAAGGGGAAACGAGTAAATCTAATGTTTCTTCCTCAATACATCACATGCTAAGAGTCAAAACAGTACCAGATTTGAGTAAACAGAAGGTCATTTTGTCTGTCTGTCTAAGGAACATTATTTATAATTGGGTGAAATGGCACAGCCTCATTAGAAATATAGACTTTAATGCCCAGTTTGCGTAGTGTAGCTTTATGTATTAGCTTGTGGATTTGCAGAAAAGCAGCGTGCTCTGGAAGAAACCCTGTGCCAAGATCAGACACTGTCTTTATTGTTCTGGCCGACCGCTTTACAAACGGCAAAATGCTTTTGAGAATTATTGGTGCTGAGAACATACTTACGTATAAGACCTGCCACATACTTTCCTTTAGCTTCAGTTTTAAAAGTCTCGAAAGACATGGACACAACAGACAAAAAGACATGCTTATCGAACTAGCTTGCTAATCTTACCACTGCTAGCATACTTATTTCCTTCATGAAGAATAAACATTAAATATAAAGTTAGAAAGTGTGAAAAACAACTTGCAGTCTGCATTAATTCAAGGAAACAAACCTTTTTAACAGCATCCAAGATTTATTTTGTAATGAAATTCTTCAACATGTTGCTCTGTTTTCACTTTGTTTAACGGTTTTCTGACTTCTTTTGTGTGGTGAATTGAACTATTAAAATTCTCTAGGTTAAATAAAAGAAAAGAAAAGAAAAGAAAAGAAAAGATAAAAAAATATATATTATAAAATAAATAAATAAATAAAATAAAATAAAATAAAATAAAATAAAATAAAATAAAATAAAACAACCAGCACAGGATTAATGAGAATACAAGCGACCCATAACTAGTAATTTCCAACCTGCGGTTAAGAAGAAGCTGAGCGAGAGCCCTCTCAAACCTTAATGTCTACTCAATAATCGAAGAGTTTAAAATACTTTATGATCATGAGTGATATGATGCTTACAGTAAATACACTATATCGGCAAAAGTATTGGGTCACCTGGTCAAAAGTACAGCATGTGTCTCGTGCCAATTTGCTCTTATAATTCCCCCCACTCTTCTGGGTAGATATTCCACTAGATTTTGGAGTTTGCTTATGGATATTTGTGTTTATCAGACACATGGGTATTACAAAAGGCAGGTACTGATGTAGGTGAGGAGACCTGGGGTGCTGTCAGCGCTCACATTCATCTTAAAGGTATAAAGATGAGATCAGAGCTCTATAGCAGGCCACTCAAGATCTTCCTCTCCAACGCATGTAAACCAGATCTTCAAGGAGCTCACTTTGTGCACAGGGGCATCGCCGTGCTGGAACAGGTTTGGGTTTCACAAAATCTTATTATAGCACATCTAAAGACATCCTGTACAATTGAGTGCCCTTAGCTTTGTGGTAACAGTTTGGAAAAGAACTACATAAAGCAGGAAAGGTCAAGTGACCCAATAATTTTGGCATATAGTGTATATTATGACTTCATTATCTGAGTCAAATAAAATGCACCATAAAACTGCCACAAACTTTACAATGGAATGATAAAATCGAAATCGAAAGTGACTCCTATTATACAAGATGGTTACACCATAAATCATACAGGGTTCATAAAGACTGAAGTTGTAACCATGAATATAAAATCCAGTCAATTAACATAGTATTAGCAGCACAATCACTAAACACATGACAGATAATTTAATGGCCTGGCCAACAAAAAAAGTCAATCATTCTTTGCATGCATTTGCAGTGGCGTAGTTTCTCAAAGCGTATGCAATGCTACAACATTTATTTACATCCAGAGTTGCATTCATTTTTAGCCAAGATCCTGTATCGATGATGGGACGTCAGAACGAGTCTTCTACAGCACATCTGAAAGTTTCTTAAGCCTCCCTGAACCACCTTTTCACAATTTCAACCTGATGAATCCTGGCATTGTCATCTTAAATCATGCAAGTGCCACCAGGGAAGAAAATCCATTGATGGAAAACCTGGTAATTTAGTATTTTTGGGTAGTAATCGAAACTTGTTTTGCATACATAACATTGCTGAACATACCCTGACTTACTGAAGCAGCCCCAGATCATAACACTGCCCCCACAGGCTTAAACTGTAGGCAATAGGAGTAAGAGATGTATCAATTTATTCCACCTCTTCTCTTACCCTGATGCACCAATCATTCTGGAACAGGGTCAATCTGAACTTTCCCTTAGTCTACACAGTTGTCTAGTTTCAGTAAGGTTTCTTTTTGCATTGTGTAATTTGAAATGCACTTTCTTTCACTATTCATAGCCATGATTTCTTTGTTGTTCTTGTATGATTTGATTTCAACAAATGTTTGTGATCTTTATGCACGATTATTCAAGATTTTTTTCTGACCACTTTTCTTCCACAAAGATGTCCATCACTATCCTTCCACTATCCTAATCAATTTAATTTAATTCAAAGTAAAGAGTTTATTAAGTATATAAGTATATATATAAGTATATATATATATATTAGACATAACATTATTACCCCCTGCCTAATATTGTGTTGGTCCCCCATTTGCTTTTAACACAGTCATAACCCATTGATCATTAACAGCATTAACTTTTTCAGCAGTTTGAGCTACAGGAGCTCGTCTGTTGGATCGGACCACACGGACCAGCCATCGTTCCCCACATGCATCAATGAGCCTCGGCCGCCCACGACCCTGTCGCCGGTTCACCACTGTTCCTTCCTTGACACCACTGCAGACCACGAACAGCACACAAGAGCCACGGTTTTGCTTTGACCCAGTCGTCTAGACGTCACAATTCGGCCCTTGTCAATCTTGAAACTCAAGTCCTTATGCTTGCCCATTTTTCCTGTTTCTAACAGATCAACTTTGAGGACAAAATGTTCACTTGCTGATATATCCCATGATTCCATCACCACTCATAATGTTATGAAGTCCTAATGTTATGCCTGATGGGTGAATAATCATGTTTTGGACAGTGCTTATTCCAAATGTAATAATCTCTTTTTATCTTGGCTTGATTAAGGGCAAACATTTAAACTTTCTGAGACAGAGTAACATCTTTTTCAACCACAGGATACGTCTTCTGATGGTTGTTTAAGAAATGAAAATCTACTGACCATAACAGTTAGGCTTAAATAACTTGTCATATGACACATTTTAATCACTGCAGTAACCATTCAATAAAAGGCTTTTACCTAATTGCTTGGCTACATCCAGATGGTGACTTGTTTTGGCCATGCAGTGTATATAATATATATAATGTACTATAAAATGGGATTCTCCTTAAATTCCAAGATGTATTTCTCAGAAATACTCAAGAGAATTTCCAGTAAATGCTAAAGAAGAGTTTCCAAAGCAGATTTTTATAATATAACTGTCAAATTTAGAAAAGGTTACGAATTAATATTGAATAAAAAGATCTCCATAAACATTACGTTTGATACTTTTATAAACGAATACACAGTTTTCCAAGTTGTTTTTATTATTCCGCACAATGTGTTAAAGCTTACAAATTGCAAAAAAAAAAAACCAACACAAAAAAAAAAAACGTTGCACCAACGGTCTCACACAGCCGTCACGTAACTCACAGAAAATAAGTTCGAAAAGCACTGAGCGGAAAGCGTAGAAGATGCCGTAGTATCCATGAGCCAAAAGTAAACAAATTTGTCTGGAAATGAAGCTGCAGCTACACAAACCGAGTAGAAGTAGTAGCGAAATGAAACGTCGTAATAACGCTTTATATTGTAACATTTTTTCATGTAATGCTAGCTAGATATGTGAGCTAAGCTAGCTAGCGGGTTGACATTTATTGTAAAGTTTGTGTTAAAAAGTAGACATCTCTTGTTGCATCATTGATTTTATATGTGGCAAATATATATATAATTATTTTATTTTATTGCTAGTAAAAAGTGTAAGCATTCATCCTTCTTACCTCATAAGTTCACTGTTCCTGTGTTTTTGTGCAAATAAGGTGTCTACTGGCTTAAAGGGAAAAAATATTGATTACTATTACAGTGATAAATGGCCAATAAGGTGACATTCATAAATCTATGCAAACCTTTGCACTCATCTTCACTCTGAGACGTCAATAAAAGAGGAATCCTGTTCATCTGGTCAGCACTCCCTGCTGACAAATCCTGCTTTATCTGATTAGCTACCAAAAAAACAACCAAGCAGGTCAAACTGGTACACCATCTTATCCCACGTTATTACTCATCTGAATTAACCCCAAAATATTTGAACTCTCTTCCGTGAAAAACTTGCCGTGTTTCGGTTGCTGTATTGAACAATACTGTACATTATGGCTTTGGAGTTTTTTCTACACAAATAACATTCGGATTCTCCTGCATTCAATGGGATGAAAATAGAAGATATGAACACACACTCTGAGCAGATAATAAATAAATATAAAGCGAATAAAGCTCATAGCATTGCAGCCACACACATTAGCACACACACAATTTTATGAGCTTGAAGTGAGGATTTAAAGTGGTCCCGGTTCCTCCAACACACACGCTTTATAAATGGATAAGTGTGTAAAGGAAAAGTACAGGCTTCTCTGAGAAAAGCTTCATTTTCAACAGTCACATCATCGTGCAACAACCAGTAGTACCTGATCTTTAGCTCGACACTACACAGAGCTAGCGTTAGCTTGGCTGAGCCACAGCACTACTAGCTACAAAGATGGCAGGGGTTTGTCATGAAAACGAAAAGCAAAATGTAAAGAAAAACTGATATAGATGGTATGCACAGCAGTAATTACAACACTGCTCTGTACAGCATCATATGAGTCTGGGAAACAAATGACACACACAAACTAGAAATGTCACTGGTGAATTTGGCCTTTAGGTTGAAATGCTAATTTTATCTTAGCGAATCATATAAACTCCAAAATGGCAAAATACAAAGTGTTTAATGGTCTTGTTCAGAAAGATAGCTAAAAGATTATTAGCTGTAGAGCTCAAATTTCTCTCATTTTTGGTTCAATTTATTTGTTTTCAGGCCTTTGATGGACTGCATGAGGTGTTCAGGTAACGAAATAATGACTGATAATTAAAAGAAAAAAAAAAACATTTCAAAACATATTTCTTGAAAATGTTGCACACACAGACACGTGTTAGTCTGAATTTGCTCATCAAGATTTTATCTTTGCATAAACAAATAAGTTAACTGAAGTGACACCTAAAGTGAATTTCCATTTTTCTAGCTTTAGTTTAATGCAGCAAAAGTGAACGAGCAAATGTTCGACCTTGGACTTCTCAGGAATGCATTTGTTTCATTTCCTGACCAATGATTTTTTAAAAGCATAATTGAGGATTTTTTTAACTGCTTATTATATAATACAGTATTATAGCATTATATGAATGCCATAATACCATAACAAGTTGATAGTATAGTGTTTAAGGCATTGAATTCGAAGGTCATGAGTTTAAATCCCAGCCACACCAAGATGCCACTCCTGGGCCGCTGAGCGAATGAAATAAATGTAAGTCGCTCTGGATAAGGCCAATTAATAAATAGTAAAATGACAAACTCCCTTAATCCAGAGCAACTTACAATTATATCATTTATACAATTAATCAGGGCCTTGTTTAAGGGCCCAGCACTCGCAGCTTGGTGGTGTTGAGATATGAACTCATACTTCAAAGTGGCAGCGAGAGAAAGAGATAAAAAAAGTGATGAGAGGATAGAGTGAAAGAGAGCGATGAAGGATGATTGATTTAACAGATGTAGCAGATGGGAAAAATAGCGGATAGAATAATAGAAACAAAATATTCGTCAACACTGTGAAGGATGGACAGATGGATTCTTACTCTTGTACAGAGGCATAAGATAAATAGAGGAAGAGGATGTGTGCATGTGAATTGTCGTTTCCTGAATGCTGTGGCTTCAGACAACTTTGGGGTTCAGGAACTGCAACTTCCTGCTTTGAATTAATGGATTTTATTATGTTTTTATTCAGAGAAAAATTAGAAATTTCCGGAAATATGGGTGAATGCCATTCTTTTTATCTCGAGAGGGATGAACTCGTGCTGATATGCTAAATTTAAGAACATGTTAATATTTGACACACAGAACCAAATGTATTCTGATCATTCCAGGTGAAAGCATTTTCTAAGAGAAACAGCCTATAGCTCCACACAAAGTAATCAAAAAGCATGGACCTCGCAGACATGTCCAGCGGCTAGAGAGACATTTGAAAGCACTCTGCCCAAAACATTTAGAAGCTAGCTACCGTTTAATACTCAAAAAGCTCAAAAGCACAGCAGACTGTGATGAGAGAGGACGAGGCCCAATAGCAAGGCTTGAACCGGCACTGATTTGAAGAGATGATTTCGCAAAAAACAGACTGCAGTGTGACACAGCAACAGGTAAGTGCTACGTCTAAAAAGAAAACACGACTCTCACTCATTGTAGCTGTTATGTAATGGCATTCTATAAGTCTTGATCAGCAAATTGCGTGGTCATCGGTTAGAGTCGCCGCTCTTCGCTGGGATCTGACCCTGAGGTGGTCTGTGTTCCCCCAGGATGGCAACAACAAGTGCTTCTGGGACACTGATGCCATTGGCAGGGCTCAGAGGACTAAGAGAGGGGGACTCAGGGGAAAACAGACGCTCCTTCCTGGTGTTCATGGCCTGGCGGGGTGAAACAGGGAGTCTCTGGATTTCAGACTTAGGGACTGCAGAGCGGGGACGGCCGGGCTGCGACTGCGGTGGTGCTGCTTCTGGCGTTTAGTGGAGCATGTCCTGGGACTTGGGCTGCGTGAGCTGGATGCCAACAGGACCAGAGTGCTGTCGTCCTCTGAGCTCGCATCCGAACTGTCTGAGTGAGACGGGTACGGTGGGGCAGGAGGGGAACAGACAGGTAAGTGAACCTGGAGGTGGGAGAGTGGAGTAGAAAAAGAGAAAGAAGGTTATTGTGAAAGGAAAGGCAATAAGAAATAGAAAACAAAAACCAAGTATCAGTACAGAGTGACTAATAACTGTAGCCTCATTCATCAGCTGAGGAAAGCTCTGTCTCAGTATAAGCTGTAAATATTTATATATGTCACTAATAAAACGCAGCACTTGGTGTATTGTATTTTGTATTTTGAGTTACTGCTTTATACTGTGAAATCTTCTCGGAAAAATACAAATAAAACAAGGCGTAACCATGTACCCACACGTCCAGCAGTAAATGATGAACTTGTGATCGGCTTGGTCATAGCCAAACGCTAAAGCGTTCTTTGTACAGTATTTGGACTAAATGATGGCTGGCGGTAAGTTTGGCTCGTTCGTGCTTTTGCTTAATGAGATCTTATCGACTCAACCTGGAATGGCTCTGTAATTCCCACAATGCTGTTCGTGTTGTGGCTGTAGTAACCCAGCACGTATTCTCCTGCGTCTCTTGGCAAATCCTCTTCTGGAAAAGTCACCTGGAAGCGAAAACGAAAACAAAAAACACTACACATTGCATATACTGCTGGTTCGACAATCGTAAGGTCTTTAGTGTAATCTCACACACTAATCAGATTGTCTGGGTGCTTTTCAGGCTTATTGTGCTCATTTTTTTATTACCTGAGTGGAATGGTCAGATTTGGCCCAGACATAGGCTGCATAGTCCTTGTGGTGTTTGAAGCCCACCTGACAGAAAAGAGGTCACAGAGGACATATTAAACATTATCCTAAACACACACATTGTGACATTTGCAATAATGAAAATCTGACTATTGATCAGAGACTGCTTATTTGCATTTTGTTTATCAGAGAAATTTTTGTTTATCCCAATTATTTCTTTCTGCAAGTCAAATCTTCAGATAGCTCGCAGTTCAAGTAGTGATGAAATACGGACATTTCTCAACTTGGTGCACGTTCTGGAAAACGGATTAGATTAGCATTAGGACAGTGTCTTGGATTCAGAATGACATGATGATCAACATCTGCTGGGTATATTTGTAAAAACATTAATAGTAACAATGTAACGAGTAATTATGATCCTAAGCATGAGCAGTGACTGAGAGGTGTAACTTGTGTGTACTAACAACCAGTACGTGTAAAATTGGGTGGATATGTGCCACGAGCGTAATCATTACCATTATATCTAACCTATCTAACAGTGCCAAGTTATGTTGGCACCCACATGGCTCAGGAGCTTAGCAACAAGGTTATTATGGCTTCATCCACTTCCTGTCTTGAAAGCTCAAATTCCATTAGAACGGGCTGTGCGATTGGCATGTGCTGATAGTAAGATACACACCAGACAGCTATATTTAACCAGCACTTTCTTTCTTGGCACGTTAATAATAAAACTACGTTACAGGAGGATGTTATTAAAATGCCTAGAAGGTCAAGTTACATGCACGGCTTTCAGTTGAGTAGATAAATGGCTCTGCGTTTCTATTCCGCAATTGTACTTATACTGTATTAGTAAAATAAGCCGAATCATGTTGCACTGTTTTTCATGAATGTACAGGAAAAGGTTTATAGAGATGAATCTACAGGCCAATATAGAGTAATATGGCTAATAGAAATTATTTGTGTGATAATCAGTGGCAGCTTGTGGTGATATTGAATGGGAGGCTAAAAACAAATGCCTATCAATATCTTCACAATAGGACGATTGAGCAATGCATTATATCATGGCATAATCTTTCTTTCGGCTTCTCCCATTAGGGGGCGCCACAGCGGACCATCCATGGCATAATAATAGTAATAACAATAATAATAAAGGCAGATAGGAAGCTCATTTTGGCTGTATATCATTTCATCCACATGTCAAACAATCAAACAAAATACTATTGCTTCATCTTTACGTTTGTCATCTGTCCTTTTGTCTAACTTATACTTTGGACAATGTGTGTGTAGTAGGGACTTTAATGTGACTCAGAAGAATGAGTCGTCTCAAATAGTGATTCGTTCATTTTCTACTGGACGCGCATTAGAAAGCATCGCAAAATCTCCGTAGGTTATGTACAGGAAACCAAATTGAGGAATTTACGTCTTAACTCTTCTATTAACTTTTTTGGTCACGTGACTCCCATATACTCTATGCATGGCATTGCGCATGAAAACAAAATTGAGAAGTTCATCTCACGAGTCCTCTCCGAGTCGTTCGTTCTTTTGTCACGTGACTCCCATATGCGCAATGCAGTTCTATGTACATGTATAAATTATTGGAACTATAGTCAGAGTTTGTGTTGGGGGATTATTGAAAATGTACCATTTTATTTTCTTTCTGATCAACGGAACGAAATGATGGACAAAAAAAAGGATTTAATCATTTTGAACGTCGCTAAATCTGATCTGATCTGATCCGCCAATCACTAGTCTGTAGCTCGAATGTTTCCCCGAACGTTTTTTGGAGGAAATAAAATGACTCCATGTTGGATTTGTTCACTGACTGAGTCTTTTATGTTGCTGATGATTATGTTTTAAATGCATCACTAAAGAGGAATGAAAAATATAAACCTGAATGTTGATCAAATGTAGGAGATCAGACAAAACTCATAACCTGTAACATGTTATGATTGGTTGGTGCTTGGCAGTGTTGTAGCCCTGAAGTGCCGGGAAAATCCTTTTATATAATAATTTTCCACTTTTCAAATTTACTCACTAGATGGTGTCTCTCATCACATGACACTAAAGGCAAACGTATGCTTCCTCCAGAGGATACACAAAATGCCCTATTCTACAAACACTCTCATGCCTGACTAATGTCGCTCAGATTCACAGGTGTGTGTGAGAGAGAGAGAGAGAGAGAGAGAGAGAGAGAGAGAGAGAGAGCGTTGGCAGTTTTGCTCTCCTGACTCCTGGCCACAGATAGCGGTGGCATTCAGAAGCGTGATCTCTTGATAACGTGGGGGCGAAAGCTTCTGCTATCCAGTAAGCTCGATCTGAGTGTTGCTTTGTATTAAAGGGAATATTTCACTTTTGTTAGTAACGTAATACTGAAAAAAGCCTGTTATAAAAGACCAGAAGTGATGAAGGAATGCGTATGCAGTGCTGCCAAGGTTCGTTTGAAGTTCAGTGGTCACTCATGACCTTCATTTTAACTGTACTCTTTCTTACCTTGTACAATCCCACCCAGTCCCAGGAGCTTCTCTGGAAACCTGATGCTGTAGTAAACTTGGTTGTCGCATCCGACACTTTGGTCCACTCCTTTTCTACCTCCAGTTTGACTAATGGCAGATCCAGCTTAAAGGGAAACTGCAGAGACACAACCGTTTAGGGCATCTGTATTAACAGCTGCACAAACATCCAGCTTATATGTATATATATATATTTATAGGGGTGTAATGGTACACAGAATTCACGGATCGGTACCTCAGTTTTAATTCACAGTTCCGTTTAATTTTGTTACAGTTTGGTGGAAGAAAATAAAAATATAGAAATGCTTGTTGTTTTTTATTAATTCATTTGGGAACATCAACAATAATAATTTTTTCTAAGCAATTTTAAATAAAACACCTGCTGGGTTAAATAATATATAAAATAATATTTTGTATAATATTTTTTATATTTTATATAATGCAATATTTGATAAAAAATTAAATATTTAAAAAATTAAATAAAATAAAATGTAATATATGGAACATTATTAAATAGTTTACATCTGTTAAACCTCTTTTGGGTAATACAGATGTTTCTATAAGTGTGTGTGTTTTACATTTAATATTTAATTTTCTAAATATATGATCTACATTATTGTTCAAATTTTTCCAGCAAACTTGAACAAATGTCTTCATTCCTTCAATCTTTCATTCGTTTACTCCCTCGATTCTGCGGAATTTTCAGGATTTTCTCCTTTTAAGAGAAATTCTTCAAACTGGAAATAAAATGATAAAGAATTTATAGAATTCAAGAAGACTGTAGTAAAAATAGAAGTGGCAGTGATTTTGCGCATGAGCAAAACTAAATCTGAGTATACAAATGCAAATCGTATTTCTAGTATGGAGTGAGTAGCCATAGTGACACTGCGCTAATTCTAGTTTCTTTATTTTTATACCCCTGGCATTGCTTGTGCATGTTTTTTAGTTTAATAATTTAATTAAATAATAATTTAAAAAAACTGTGCTCAAAGTGCCAGGCGGAGACTAAACAAACTTGAGTCCGCCACTAAATACGTTTGTGAGGGACGTTTTAAATATGTTCCATACATAAAAAGGTTTGCATTCGGTACACGTGCACCAAACTGAAATCCCTGTACCGAAACGGTTCGGTACGAATACGTGTACCGCTACACCCCTAATACATAAATGTATATTCACACTCAACGTGATTGTTTTGTCTCACATGCAGAGAAAAAAGGGCGGAGACAGGTTTGTGGTCGCTAACGGTGTAGCCCATGTGACTGTGGTAAAAGCACTGCGTGACCTGTGTGGCCCCACCAAGCCACGAGGTAAGACCCCGCTGCAGAGCGGCATTATGGGACGGCACGGGGGAACCCGTCCTGCGGAGACGCCACAGGATTCGGTCTGTCCATGCAGGTTTCCTTTTCTTAGCACTGAAAAACGAACAGGAAATAAAACTTGTCTAAATAATGCCAAAGGCATTAAAATCACACAGTAATATACGAACCTTGTGTCATACGTATGCGTTCCCACATCAAACTTGTAGGTTGGTGGAAAATTCAGAGGTCCTTCCATAAACTCGTCCATCACAGACTCGCTCTTTTTTGCAATGTTGAGCTGAAAGACAAGACCAAAGTTGAAAGCATGGTTAATAATCACTTTTTAAGAAGTAAATCGGTACAAATGCTATGCATTTAAAAGGCTACGTTCACAACAAGGTTGTTGTTAGACATCTGGAAAATGTCGTATTCTGTAGTTTGAGCACAAATTTCTAATCATCGATTGCCTTTATTAGGTTAATTAAAACAATGCAGCTCTACTTCATATGCTAAGCTTCCCATCTTAGGCACTGGGTTTCCATACTTCACTTAAAAATGTGTAATAAAGTGTACAGGTCGCAATCTTGCATGTAAAAATAAACGACACCTGGCGTCTGTAATTCGTCTCTAGATTCCGCTCAGCAAACTAAAAAAAGCAGTATTGATTTTTTGCCGATAGTTTCGGTCAGTGGCGATTAAACCTCTATTTGAGATGTTGGATTTCTGATTAGAAGGTTTCGAATTAAAATCCAAGCACCACCAAATTGCTGCTCCTGGGCCCTTAAGGAATGCCCCTAACCCTAATTCCTTGTGTTAACGGATGAATACATTTTAGACATTGCCTAGTCAGATCAGTTTCCGTTGAGCTACTTAGAACCAAGTCTGATTCCCAGGCTGTTTGCCTGATCCCTGACGATCTGGACATTTTTAAAGAGTTAATTATTAAAAGCAAAGCAGAGTGTAAACTACACAAACTAAAGCATTATAACATGTTCATCATAAAACTGAATCATAAAACATCTTCATTGTGTTTCAACGATGACTGACCTGAAAACACATGCGCAGTAGGTGATGCACCAAGACGGTGGAATGAACTTCCCCCAGATGTCTGAACATGGAGTTATTGGCTATCTTCAAACGACGGGTGAAGACCTACCTCTTTCTGAAACACTAAAACTAGCACTTTTTCTGGTTTGATTTGTCTTTGTTTAAAGGCAATTTTAAGTTTGCAATCTAGCGAAACACTGTTGACTTATTCATTGGTAGAGACTAAAAGCACTTTTGTAAGTCGATCTGGATAGGAGGGTCTGCTAAATGCAGTAAATGTGAATGCAGTAAAAGTGTGTGTGGTCATGAAAAGGTGCTGTATGAACAAAAACATTTGTGATGAAGGTTGTGATGAATTGTGTTGATCGTGAAGCAGTGAAGTGAGTGTTCAAGTGTCTTCGGTGACTTTTTAATGTAGAGGAGCAGCACGTTTTTAATAACCATCAAAGATGCGGATCTGCATGCTCAGGTTGGGCACCACTTCACCCTTAATAAAAATATGAACAACTTAAAACAACTTAGACATGAAGCACAATGTGTTCATTGCTAGTAGGACTTGCCAGCAATCAACTTTAACAGAGGTGAACTAAATAAATAAAGGACCCTGATTGATTCATATTAAGCAAATTGCTCATTTCGGTATCAGTACTGGTATTATTATCATAGAGTACTGGTATCGTTTGTTTCGAATTCTTATTTTTTCATCGATATCAAGCTGTAATAAAAAGAATAACATTGAATAATCATTAGGTACGGAAACCTTTGCACGCAACAACACAGACCATAAATGTGTTGATGAGCGGACCCGTGTGGAGGTAAAAGGAACTGCACTGAATTTCAGCATTAATTACATTGAGAATTATTATATTATATTAAATCAATAGAGTACATTCTATGATTATACCGAATGTTAATAGGTAGATTGGATCATATTTTCTGAACTTTAAAATTAATATTACATATCCTCGGTCTACAAAGAATCTTCTGAAACTGTACACTGTACTGGTACTCTCTGAGGGTCTGAAATCAGTCGTCCCTGAAACTCGAAACCTCACCTGATCTTTCTCCCAGAGCACAGACAGCTTATTGTTCTCGATTGCACTTTTCACCACGTGGATATCGTAGTCATCGATGCGAAAGTTCAGGTCACCGAACCAGAACACGACACTGTGGAGAAAGAGAGCACGCATCACGAGCCTGAGGTTAAACCTGGCTTTGGAGTCGCAGCATCATTTTGAAATCGAAGGATTTTCTTCAAATTAGTTAAACAAATATTTATGTGGATACCCTACACCAGAACAACCTAAATGCTTTTCTATGAAGAGCCAAAAATCAACTTTGATTGAAGGCCGTGGGCCAAAACGAAATTGTACCATTATATTAAAAAAAATTACGTTTCCATGACTCCTCGCATTTATGATTTCATAATATTTGAAAATGAATAAATAGAAAATATGACTTAACTAATGCAGATGTATTTTGAATTCTATTCTATTACTAGTTCAAAGTTTAGTGAAACGTACGCGGTGGTATCAAAATGTTTCGAGACTAGCTTTGTTTACAAGAAAGTACTTTATTTATCCATGTTTGCACAAGATCACCTCCAAAATAGTCCCCTTGCACAGCAATACAGTGCTCCAGCGTTCCTGGAGCGTCTCGAGCACCTTCTGCTATTTGAGGGCAAAAGTCCTTGCAGAAGCTCTAATCTGCAAGAAGATCTGGCGAGTAGGGTGGGTGTGGAAGTCAGAACATGTGCATTGTTTTCCGACGATCATCATGCACAAGTGGCCGAATGGTTCTGACGTCTCTGATGTTCTTCCGCTCGCCAATCAAAATACCTTGAACGACTGGTTGCAGACGTGGGAAGTCACATTTAAATTTTGATACCACCTCGTACAGTATAATGAGAAACACTCCAATGTCTTCTACAATAGAGTTCAATGAATGAGGCAGCTATTTAGTGACTGCTAATGAAATACATGAAGCGGGACCAAATTTTCCAAAGGTTTTTCCAAATAGCAATATGTAATATACCCTAGGATATACAGTAATCCCCCGTTTGTAGCGGTGGTTACGTTCCAAAACGATAAACGAAAAACTGCGATAAACGGACACCACTCTGTTTACAAAAATCTAATTTTATGTATACAGTACTGTACTGTATTAACAATTTAATTCATTTTATAATTAATAATTATATTTGTGATAATAAATTTCATTATTTCAACATAAAACTCCATAAAAACGATTCCCTATAAGTTGTTAAGGATTATCGTGCTATACGCGAAAGACCGGGAAAATCAGCCAAACAAATTATTTACGTGGCAAATGCAATTCCGCGAGATTCGAACCGGGGGATTACTGTAATTTTAAAACAAAAACTATGCATTCCAGTAAATAACCTTTCATTTCATATTTCCCTTTAAAGCTATTAGTGTGGCTGATGTAAAACTATTCTTACCAATTACTCCAGTTAACCCAAACTTATGTAGCTAGTACGTTTTTATATTTATAAACAGAAGTGGTAAATATTTTTCTCTTTACTGATATAAAAGTGGGGTTAATTAATCAGCAGTATGACCTCAGTGTACAATGTATTGTCATTTTAAAAATAGAAAGAAATATGAAATAACAATTCAGATCTTTGCTAAACCCCTGGCCCCACCCACTCGTGGTCCAGCACACCCACGGCAGCACCGCCTTCGAATTGCTGCTGCTGCAGGATGCTCTCAAAGTCCTCGATGCGCTGCTCCAGGTTCCGCATGTGAGCCGGCAGGTGGCAGTTTAGGAAGCACATGGGGTGACCGAACATCATCATCCTCACACTCACTCCACCCTTATTCCCCTAGAAGGGTGAGAGAGAGAGAGGGAGAGAGAGAGAAAGAGAGAGAGAGAGAAAGGGGGAGAGACTGATTCCTAATGAAGTCAAATAATCTCGAGTGATTTATGATCACGTATTTTGTTTACTATTTTATTAGACAAAGCCTCATGATATCACAATATTTCAGGAGACCAATGCTCTCATTTCTAAATTTGTCTAATAAACATCACACTGGATTGAATCTAATAGGTAACTTCTTTTTCACTTCCTATTAAGTGACGCATTTACATTTACGGCATTTGGCAGCCACCCTTATCCAGAAGCGATTACATTTATCTCATTCATATAACTGAACAGTTGAGGGTCCCAGGAGTGGCTGGGATTTGGACTCACGACCTTCTGATCAGAAGTCCAAAGTCTTAACTACTGAGCTACCTACAGTTTCACATGGCATGCAGGTCATCACATGATTAAAGTCCTTTAAATCCAGGAACAGGAGCTGTTACAACTGCACATGTGACAACTGCAGGTATTTGTTATGATAAATAAAAGGAGAAATAACCTAGTGGGTGTACAGATTATATAGAAACAAGAACAAGAAATGACAACGTGACAATGCACGATAAAAGCTTTACACTGACTCCTTGGTGTTGACATGGCAGAGAACTTCACCTGGTACCCGCAATACTAGCTCTAAAGCCAACAAAGCTCATCACCTTCAAGAAAGTTTGAGGAAAGCCAAGTTTTCACCACTTATCCAATTATATATATTCTATTTTGCAAGCAGATGCCATAGTGATGTGTCAGCAAAACCTGGTTCTCAGATTCTACTCCTCTCATGACAAGCTACCTGAATTAAGATGAAATGACACTACCAGTTAATGTTTGAGGAATACAGCTGACCTGGTATAAGCTGACTTCAGGGCATTGTACATGACATCTGTTGACGCGATTATGTTGTGTTGTTAAAAAGCCCATAAAGAACAGATCTGTCAGTGATTTTGTAGTGACACTGCTGCTTATCCTTGTGTCAATACATTGCAATTGCTATGAAGGTGGATGACTCATTGAGATGTAGTGCCACTTTTCCCCTTTTATGCTCTGATGGCATGTCGAGGGCTTGAGAATTCCTGTTAAGAAGGAGGAATTCATATGCATAAGCCTGTAATTGGCTGCTGTTAATAATCAGGAGCTGTGGGTTTTGATGTGATGTGATGCTCAGTGAGATGCAGCACTATTGGAGTAGAGCAGAACAGAGCACAGCTGTATTCCCTGAGGGACATCTCACACACAGTGTTTTCAATCAGATTTCAGGTTCAGAGGAGGATTTTTCATCCATTGTATTGCAATCTAACATGGCCGATTTTGGAGGCATTTTGGAGTTGTTAGAAGTGATGCTGAATTTTTGGCCCGACTGAACATGAGCATTGTTTATTGTGTTCACTGTCTGTTTAATACACTTGGTGGGTTAAAAAATTACTGCCTGTGCGTGCGTGTGTGTGTGTGTGTGTGTGTGTGTGTGGACAAGCTGCTGTGCCCTACTGCATACGGCTCAAAGGAGACTGCAGCACAACCTTGGAGCCATGATGACATCAATACACGAACTCTGTGACGTCTATGCACACACACACACACACACACACACACACACACACACACACCTAACTCTCTCTGGCTTGCAATGATCATCAAAGGTCCATCTGAACACCAGGTCAAAGCCTAAGACACATCTCTGAAGTTAAACATCAGAAGGATGGATGAGAGGAGCTGAGCCGCAATAGTGGCGGAGAAATGAATTTAAACACGAGTTCGATCAAATGATTAAAAAAAAAAGATGTAAAAAAGAAGTGAACATAAAGTATGCCAGTGAGGCTTCGATGAGCAGCCACAACAGCGTCTGCGCTCCTTGGCACAGATTCTACACGTCTCTGGAAAGGTGTCGGAGCGATAAATACGGTTCTGTCCTGAAATACTTCCCCTTTAGCTGCTGTTTTGATGATATTGGACACATCGCCCCAAATTCTTCCATACATATACTTGTGTGGATTGTGATGGCCATAAGAATAGATTTACAGTGGTGGATGAATATAGTATAGAAACAGTAGGTAAAATGTGACTCCAGTAAAAGTGAAATTGCTCCCTTTAAACTTCCACTTGAGCAAAAGTACAAAAGTATTGACCTTCAAATGTACTTAAGTATCCAAAGTACTATGATTCATTATGGCTGTAATGTTCCTATTATCAGTTTATGTGAAAAGACTCTAATGTTACTCTTAACACACCAATATATTAAAAGAATATCATAATTAGTTATTAATTAGAGTCAGGAGTTTCTTCCAACATTTATTCCTGATGCTGAACTGGATGTTGGTGATGAGCAGATACCACCAAGCAGCGATCAAAACAAGTTCAAAACAGAGCGTGTGCTCGACACTGATCGGTGCGTGTTTGACCGGTTAAGTTTTTATCCGCTCATTATTAAAGAGAAACGACTGATTTTGCAAAATGTAGTTGAGTAAAAAGTGTGATATTTGGTTTTGAAATGTAAAAGTAAACGTCTCCCCAAATGGAAATACTTCAGTAAATTACAGAAAAGTGTAGTAACAAATTAAATTTACTTCATTACTTTCTAACACTGGTCATTTGACATGATTCTCATTATTCATCATCCTAGACGAAGCCATGCCCATCAGGATAGACATGTTTTATTATAGGGAACTTTATATTGGCAATAACTCTTTCCTCTAAGATAACAGATAGACCCAAACCATAGGCGGGGGGAACAAATCAATTCTTGCCCCGTCTGTAGGTTTGTGGTGAAATACTATTCAGATGATTGTATAATCCAAAGCTGGAGTTTATATTCTACATTCATCCTTTTTAAAAATAACACCATAAAACTCTTTAAAGCCACAGCTTATCTGTTTAAACTGAGAACAGCTCTAGAGTGCATGCTCTAATATTTTAATATGTGTGCTTGAATGAAAGCATGCTATAGCACGTAAACAAAACTGAAAACATTCGTGCAATCTTAAAAAATAGGATTGTTTAACCTACAAGTGTGAATTTAGTTTTCCAGCCTTGATCGTTCCCACTCAAGTGGCTCTTGCATGAACACAACATCAGCCTTGTGGGTGGTGGATGAGGTTTACATAAGAATTATCCAAAATTAGCCCCACCCACTCTACAGAAAAGTAAACATCTAATCAAACTGTGAAATGTAGATTGTTCCCAACACCGAATGTAAATAAGTTGTAGTCGGATGATGTCCAGATTTCGTGACTCACCCAGCAGCCACCGAGGCCGGTTCGTGTGCTTTGGGTCTGGATCCCACGTAGAAATGGCAAGTGGCAAAACTTGGAGAAAACCAGCAGCAGAACTCCCTGCATCCTTTGAGATGCCACCTAGAGGTCAAAACAGGAGCTGTACTCAGATCACGGGATGGAAAGATCGGATCATTAAAAAAATAATATAATAATAATACGAATTTTTTAGCAATTATCAAATGCTAGTGCATTTTTGCCAAGTTATAATTCGCAGACATGATTCTATAATTGTTCACTATTATAAAGTTAACTCTTCAAGAAAACGGCAGGAAAGGTGGTGTTAACTGTGTCCACATCAGGCATTAGACAATAAGACGTGACAGTTTTGGGGAAAAAAAACAGTCGATTTTTATTATCAATTAAAACAATAGATTCTGTGTTTGACAAAGTTCTTCAGAGTGGGCTGATACTTTTAGACCTGACTGCAGAGATGTGTCTAGAAGCATTGCTTCACTAACCTGCACGTAACCGAAACGTCCGAGTGTGTCCATGCACAGCTCACTCCACTGGTCTACGAAGAGCACATCCTTCAGCCTCTTATTAATCATACAGCTCACTTCCTGCAGCCTGCGGAGGGGAAACATTGTGTGATGCAGAAACATCTCAGAGCAATGACACAGATGTCTCAAAGAGTCAACAAACCCTGATCCTGCAGGACTTCTACCCAGGAGAATGTCTTTCCAGCCCTTCTGACTATTGCACCTGCTCCTGCTAATTTCTCCTGTTAATTTCTAAAGCTCTTTAGAGGTTCACGTTGGAAAGTGAATGTAATGTTTCTAGCAGCAGGTCTGGACATGTAGCTTGAGACAGTGGGGAATATGACAAACCATCTCACCCAACAATAAACATGTCTGTGCTCCCGTCACTGACTCCCGGGCCGAACAGCCCGCTGATGTCATCGGGTGGCATCGCTGAGCCAACGTTCCACGTGACAATGTGAATCCTACAAACAAGAAAACTGTTATTAAAGAACAGAATTTGAATAATGAGAGTGGATGAAACAGAACAAATGGAACATGTCTTAAATATTAATGTGGTTAATAGCAAGCATGTCATTACTGAGAGATCCACAGATACAACCATTGAACCACAACAATGGAAACAAACTGTCATTAACTAAAGAGCTACAGTACACTATTGTGGAAAATAAATAAAAAGCAAAGAATCAAATGGAGAACCCGGCTGTTAAAGAAGAAGCACTTCACTGAGAATAATGAGAATATAAAAACGTGCCATTAATGGAGTATCACATATTTATATGGAGAACAATGTCATTAATGGAGAGTTATGCCTTTGATTGCCCCCGTAATCGAGAACCATTGCCTTAATAATAGAATAATGCCCCATAACGGAGAACCATGCACTTGAATATAAACAAGGCCAATTGATGGAGAAAGCCATGCCCTGAATTATAGAACAATGCCTTTAACTGATTACCCCAATGTTAATGGAGAATAATGCTATTAGCAGAAAAACACTCAGCGAAAAAGAGAACTTCTTCTTCTTCTTCTTTCGGCTGCTTCCATTATACCCCATGTCCCTCCTCTGCACATGTCCAAACCATTAGAATATCAGTAGAAGAATGCTAAGGATGGAGCCACCAGGAAGGAGGAAAAGAGGAAGGTCAACGAGGAGGTTTATGGACATGGTGAGGGAAGACATGCAGGTAGTTGGGGTAAAAGAGGCAGATGTAGAGGACAGGGGGGTATGGAGACGGATGATCCGCTGTGGCGCCCCGTAATGGGAGAAGCCGAAAGAAGAAGAAGATAAATATATTACCTCTTTTGTTTTAACTAAACTAAAAAGTGTGTTAGTCGTTTTATTTTGACAGCTTCGTGCTATAAAAATGGCGCAACCGGAAATGCTCTTGGACCAGACATGCGCAGTTTCATCACGACATGTCTTATTGTTTACATCCTTAAAATGGCCTACAGAAAACTATAACGTTACTGCAGAATGTTTGCTCCTTTTTTTCGCCTCTCAACAGTGGAATAAACTGCAGAACACACCGAAAGACTGAAAAACAATGAGAACGCATTACATACAACTATACCAGGATCGATGTATAATCGCTATGCTTTCACATGCAGGGTTACATCTTTGCCCAATTCCCAAAAACATATATTTTGGCACAATCTCCAGCATCCCCATGGGTAAGGTTTTGGAAGGAAGTTTTGATTACCTTGTTGTCAACATGTGGGGTGTCTCTGCAAATGAGACACTGGTCTCTGGAGGGCTTTCCTACTTAATAATAAATGAATGAATCAATAAGGGTATGAATAATTAATGAAAGAAGTAAGCCATTACAGCCATTACGGCCATTACGGCCTATCGGTCCTGCAGCATGTTGTGTAAGTGAATTAGGGCACTTCCCTGAAAACATCAACATGGTTATGGATCAAAAATAAAGACGTAGCAGGACATGTATTGACAGCAATGACAGCATCCGTAGACGTACTAATGGGCTTTTTAATGTTTTCTTCTGAGACCGACTGCTTTTTTTCTGCACAACAAAACACACTATGGCCCCCATCCTAAAAAGGGTTTCCTATTTCCTAGTCTATGAACTGAAAGTGGGTTTGTAAATAACAGGTCAAGTATCCAAGTGAAGTGGTCTCAATCTGTTTCCAAAGTCAAATCTAGCACAGTTCAGCTGAAGTGAGAAAATGACTTGACCCTGAATTGACCCAGCCGTGTTTTGGGTTGAGGCATTTTGACTAAACATGAGCTGCGAAACTGAGCTGTGAGGCGTAAACTGCAAAAGCACAGAGCTGTCTGTAGTGTTACAGAAATGCCATGTGTTCTGGAGATTTATTCCAACAGCAACAAAAAAAAGCCTGGATTTACTACATAAAATGCTTTAAAGTAGGTGCTGGTATCATTTTTATAGCTTCTTTCTAGGTCCACTTTTCTGTTGTATTTACCTGAGCAATACATTTTAATGAGTTGTTTTAGCTTTTTTTTTTGCTTTTTGTTACAAAGCTTAAGTATTTGTAAGTTTCATAAATGGACCATAGATAGCATAGATTTCTGTAGGAGAAATGTACAATAATACTCATAATTCATTAATACAGTCGTAATTAATTAACTACAGTTTTTGTAGTTAGCTACAGTTGTAGTTAATAGTAGTAACCTAAGATTTAATGCTGCACAATTTCCGCATGGTTACCTGAGTACTGGAAAATATACACCTTTAACTTCTTTCTGAATATGTCTTACACTATTTGCATATATATGAATTACCGTCCCGATATATCCAGCTTGGTCTGAAATAAATTTTTCAACATCAAACTCACATAAAGATTATACTATATTTACTATAGTGTCCTAAAAACATGTTCGTGATTTAACACCAATAGTATAATCTTCCAGATTGACCAACCCGTTCTGCGTTTTAAAAACTGGCTTTCAGGCAGAACGTGTGGATTTTCCAGCAGGATACTACTTAATACTAAAAATGTTTTGTCATGTTTTGTCATCATGTGCTTGGCAGAGCAGCTCGAGATTTTGTAGCACAAGCTGCTGTGTGATATCTGTGAGTGGGAACGTGGCCAGTGTAGCCTCGCTGAGCTCATTCTGTCACTCACAGATTAGAGACCATGACGAAGACACGGATCAGGGAAATCAGACAGTCGCCGCTCTAATTGTTTTACCCTCTGTTGAGTCATGGACTCGGGGGAGACGTCGTCCCAAAACAGCCCTGTCTCAATCCACAGAGGCTTTAATTAGGCTTTAATGTTCATGTTAAAAGCTGACAGAAAAGAAGGTGTGGCCTGTATATTGTCAGTTACAGTCAAGGAGGTGTGGCCTGTAACACTCAATCACAGACAAGGAGGTGTGGCCTGTGTACATGTCAATTACAGTCAGAAAGTTTTGGCTTGTGTACATGTCAATCACAGTCAAGGAGGTGTGGCCTGTGTACATGTCAATCACAGTCAGAAAGTTTTGGCCTGTGTACATGTCAATCACAGTCAAGGAGGTGTGGCCTGTGTACATGTCAATCACAGTCAAGGAGGTGTGGCCTGTGTACATGTCAATCACAGTCAGAAAGTTTTGGCCTGTGTACATGTCAATCACAGTCAAGGAGGTGTGGCCTGTGTACATGTCAATCACAGTCAAGGAGGTGTGGCCTGTGTACATGTCAATCACAGTCAGAAAGTTTTGGCTTGTGTACATGTCAATCACAGTCAAGGAGGTATCACCTACAGTATCTCACAAAATTGAGTACACCCCTCACATTTCAGCAACCCTTCAGCAATATCTTCTAAAAGGACAATACTATAGAAATGAAACTTTAATTATAGTGTACACCCCTAAGGGAACATGTCAAAACTGTCCAAAGTGTCAATATGTTGTGTGAGCACCAGTTATTTAGACAAATGAGAAATGTGAGGGGTGTACTCACTTTTGTGAGATACTGTATACACCTTGCAGTTCCAGTGAAAGTGCCATGTTCTCTATATACCTGCCAGTCCTAATAAAAGGGAAGTTGCCTCTGGTAATTCTCAGCTCCACTGACAGAGGTGTGGGCTCTGTACCTGTCTGTTTTATTGAGAGAGACATGTCCTCCTACTCCTCCACCATTTCATAATGAATTACACCGTATTATTTTAAATAGAAAAAGCGAAATGTTGAGACCGTTTTAGATTGCTGGCTGCTTTAAATATCACCTCAGAAGGAGAAAGAAATCATGCACACTGTTAACCTTTAGTAAGCCTAATGCTTCACTTTCAAGGGGGAAAAAATGCTGTATAATTGCTATGGCAACACATTCACAAGCAGCACAGAAAATCTAAGCCACAGCTCTACAAGTCTGTATATAGTTTCATGAGATTTAAAGAGAGGCGTTCTTACCTAAAATCTCCGTCTTCATTGGACGGCTTCTTGTGTGTCGCTTTTTCTGCAGTGCCAGGACTTATGAGAATGGGCTCCGGTGTTTGGCTCTGGAGGTTGGGTTGTGGAAAAGAAGTGGAATGACTGCTTGCTTTAGGAAGAAGACTCGAACTCCGTCCAGCTTGTACAGGAGGACTAGGGAACGTTAATGAGTTTGGCTTGGTGCTGGGGCTGAACTGGGTGTTTGTATTTGAATTTAGCTGAGCATCTTTTGGTCCAAGTTGAGAATTTTGTGGACTGCGATGTCCTTGTAGCATATCTGTAGGTGTCTGAGATGTAGAGCTTGCTGCTGGAATAACGGGTAAAATAGCAGGGGGGTCCACAGTTCGGGGGGATTTTACCCCAGATCTGGCAGCAGGCCTGGGTCGGCTGATGCTAACAGAGCCGGACACTGAAGCAGTGGATGCTGGGATTCCACGTTCCTTCTGGGATGTATCTGATATATTGGCAGTGCTGAGTGTAGGGTTTAATGTCTTCGTGGTGGGGCAGACTGAAGCCGGAGGGGGCAGGATGGGAACTGAAGAGGGGCTAAGCCTTGGTGCTCCTGTGGACTGCATCAGGAACGAGCAGCTCTGGCCAGTCAGTGCTGGATCTATCAACCTACAGAAACATAATATTTGACATTAAAAAACATAAAATAAAAAGGAGATTAAAAGCATCAGAAAAACACAACAATGGGGAGGTAGTAGCCTAGTGGTTAAGGCATTGGACTTTGGATCTAGGGGTTGTAGGTTTGAGTCCTGGCTGCCACTCTTGGGGCCTTGAGCAAGGTCCTTAACACCCCATGGGTGCTCAGTTGTGAAAATAGAGGATAAAGTACTCCAGTAATGGATGGTCTCAAACCTGTGAAAGAGGGAGGGTGGGTGTTGGTCTACTGTGTGAGGATTAAAAAAACAAAACAACAACATTGTGTTTAATGTATACTAGATAACATTACAAAAGGAAACTTTAGCATTGGTTAGCTAGCCCAGTAATCATGTTAGCCTGAGACTTTACCACTTACTCAATTGCTGCTGTTGCTGGTTTACATGCATTTCAAACTCCCACCAGTCACTGCTTTACAGAAGTGTATAATGTTTACAAGTACACTCCTTGTTTACAGTCCTATTATTTTGCACATTGTACTGTACAACGTACTATACAGAAGGTGTCTGTTTGCACTAGGTTGTGGTTAGGACAACTTTTTTTTAGTCCTTAGCTCTGTGTTACGTAGCTCTATGCTGTGTGATGTGGACTCTTGATATGACTTGAGCGCATTTTAATCAAGAACCTAAACTAATCAGCCAATGTTGGACTTGAGCAGTTTGTTTAAACTGTTATTATTATTACTGTGTTATTAAGTAGTGACGGGATCTTTCATGAACGATTTGTTTATTTTGAATGAGTCTTTAATGTAACTCAGAAGAACGAGTCCTCTCATAGAGTGATTGGTTAATTTTCTACTCAGTGCATGAGCAAAGCATTGGTGCGCATTCGTTCTTTTGTCACGTGACTCCCATACACTATGCAGTAATATAGAAATATATAAATGATTGGAACTATAGTGAAAGTTGGTGCATGTAGACATGTTCGGGGATTGAAACTGTAACATCTTATTTTAATTCTGAATAAAGGATCAAAATGAACTAAATGACATAAAAAAAAAAGATTTGTTCATTTAGACGAACAAGATTCAAAGAACCCAATTTAGTAAAATAATCTGATCTTCCCATCACTATTATAAAGATTCTAAACTTCAGGTGGATCCTGTTCCTGAAACCTGTCCAATACACGTTCTACAAATGTTAAATGAATCCAGTAAATATCTGTGAGAGTATTGAATGTAATAAGTAATATGAATTTGTAGAAATGTCAGAAAATGTCAAAAAAAAATGCAATGACGGCTGTAATAAAAAATAATAAATAATTTTTAAAAAGGCATGATATATCTTGTGCGATACTGATAAGGGGATGCAGAATAGGTGATAAAAGTGTGAAGGGTGAAACGAGGGCGAGCTGAGTTAGCATGCTCTTCACACTTCCTCCTTTCTCTGTCTGGTGCTGTCTGCAAGACTGTATGTGTATGTGTGAGAGTGAGAGAACAAGAAAGAGACAAAAAGAGAGAGAGAGAGAGAGAGAGAGAGAGAGAGAGAGAGAGAGAGAGAGAGAGAGAAAGAGAGAGAGAGAGCGGGATTAGGGTTTGGATTTCATGTCCTGTCGCTGTACTGATCAGGATGTCACGACTGACATCAGCAGGCTTTCAGAACTCTCACTCAGTGAGGATCATCTTTCTTCCTGCAGATGACAGACAATCCCTCTTTCCCTCCCTGTCTCATCTATCCTGCTCCACTTTCATGTTGCCTGGCAACAACTTCCAT
Organism: Silurus meridionalis; assembly: GCF_014805685.1. Taxonomy (NCBI): domain Eukaryota; kingdom Metazoa; phylum Chordata; class Actinopteri; order Siluriformes; family Siluridae; genus Silurus; species Silurus meridionalis. Next base: position 3,564,927 of record NC_060894.1, on the reverse strand, counting down.
GGCCCAACAACCTTTGCTGGAATTCTGCAATCCCATAATTCCTCTGTGATGATGGGACGCTTTTCCTTTGCACTGGCGGTGTTGTGATGTGAAGGTTAAAAGGTCAGATTTAACCGATTAAACTCACACTGTCCATACTCCAGTCCCTGACTGTATTTTACTCCTACGGTGAACTTGATCTGGATCTAGAGAAGTGTCTGAGCGAAATGCGAGATAATGCCTCGCTCTGGCTCCATCTGCTCGACGTGGACAGATCGGCGAGTTTTGTGCAGAGGAGTCTTGGGACAGAGCTTCGCAAACAGACCGGGTGAGATCACATGCGCTGCAGTGTTTGATGAGGAAGAAAATGGCATAAAGTCAAGTGTGGAACGCATCGCAGTGCTGCTGCTGCTTTATTCTCTCCAGTAAAAAAAAGAAAGAAAAAAAAAAGGGAAAAAAAAGACAATAAATAATATATCTCTATAACAACATACTGATGATAACCATAATATGAATAAATAAATAAATAAAAAATACAAATAATAACACAATGCCTCCCAATCAAATTCCAACAATTTCTAAACTAGAAAGAAAAACTCAGTTCTTTGCCAGTATGACACACTTCATGCACTTCTGCTCACGCTCATTAACACCCCCAGTGAGCATGGTGCTGACTGTACGAGGATTATGCACGAGTATTTATATCGGGGCTGATAATCAAGCGCTGGATACATTTCAGCTCTGATGTGACACTGTTAAAAGTATTTCAGTCCATTTTACTTAACGATCAAATTTATCTTTCACACAAAATGAAGATGCAAACAGCTTTCTAAATCAGCTGGGCGATCAGATATTAGCTCAATATGAGCTGTGGATGCTCGCTGATCCCTGTATCATACAGAGAATAGAAAATAGAAAAATGTAATTATGATGAACAGTCAGCCTGGTGCCTGGTTCGCCTCCGGTTATCTACTAACCACGAAGGCTCAGTGATCTCGTCAGTGTGAAAAATAAAAGAAGTAAATAACTCTTCTTTATATTCTCATTCTTCTATGCTGCAGTTCTGTCTCCTGTATAGCTCTGTCACCTTGATTTAATATTAATATACACTATATGGACAAATTGTATTGGGACACCTGACCTTTCCTGCCATATGTGGTTCTTCTGCAAACTTGAACTTCTAAACCCAAACCTGATCCAGCACGAACATGCCCCTGAGCTCAAAGTGAGGTCTCCTCACCACACCTACATCAGCGACTTTACTAACATTAGTGACTTTACTAACACCCTTGTGTCTGATGAACACAAATGTCTTCAAGCACACTCCAAAATCTAGTGGAACATCTTCCCAGAAGGGTGGAGGGAATAATAAAAGCAAATCGGGACTAAATGTACTAATATTCTCTGACTAATCTCTTTTTTTGACTGCTCCCATTAGGGGTCGCCACAGCAGATCATCCATCTCTTCGAAACCAACTACCTGCATGTCTTCCCTCATCACATCCATCAACCTCCTCCTTGACCTTCCTCTTTTCCTCCTTTCTGGCGGTGCCATATATATATATATATATATATATAAATATATATATAAACCTGTATATATATATATATATATATATATATATATATATATATATATATATATATATATATATATATATAGACATATACATACAGGTTTTCCTGAATAATCAGCACCGATAGTTAATTGTGGGAACTCCATACCATACCGATAGTTTTTCCTTCTTCCGGTCGGCTGTTTACAGGTGAATGACTGATACCATATGCTTTTTGTTTCATGTTCAGTGTTGTCAAGATCACCATTTTACAGTAGGATAAAATTATATATTTTAGAGTTGGTGTTATGTTAAGTCCAAATTACTGAAATACCTTTAACCATTTAGTCCCAAAGCTTATTAAAGGAACAATACATCCATGTCTGCAGGTAAAATATATCCTCAATGGTACCATCCAGTACCACCCCAAAGACTCCATAAATACAATGTGTAACTTTATTTCTGAGTAATGTCTTTAAAGTACCTCACACAAGAACACTACATCCCACAATGTCCCCCAAATGCTTTCGCTCCGTATTTACTCCTGCAGCAGGGCTTCATTTCCACTTGGCTGGTTAGAAAACTGCACTGCCTACTGAATGCTCTGTTCTCTTTGCTATGATTTTGTTTGTAATATTAAACAACCCACGAATCCTCATCGGACAGAGGAAAAAAAAACACTTGCTTGTCAGGAGAGAAACAAATAACCTGTCAGGCAGTAACTGCTTTACTGTCTTATACGATCATTCACGTGGGTAATAAACTCAAGGATCAGATTTGATTCCCTTCACTTCTTGGAGCTGTTCATTGTCTGTCCTGTAAGAGATGCGATCATCTGTACAAAACTCCTGCTTTCATTCAGAATGAAGATTTGCTGAAAGCCATCAACAGCGAAGGATGAGACATTTATCTCTATTTGCATGGTTACTATGGCAGCATCAAAGTTAGGAAGTTTAAAACTAAAGCCCTACACGGTGTGAATTTCATAAACCTATGGGTTAAACCTTATGTGGATGATCTCGGTCAGCTGTTTCTTTATTAACATGCTGTAAAATGATTACATTTGATGGTGTATAATCAACACTAGAACAGCAGGAGCAACGAGGCGTGAATAAACGTCCATACCCACGTGAGCTCCACAGCGGCCCTTACTCAGCATTTAGCGCGGACATGTCGCATTTTAATCGACCATATGCAATGACATCAAATTCAATCGCACCAGCTCAGCTACTCCTTTCTGCGTACAAACTCAAACATGCCATACAGGATTTTGGCTCGGGATGAAAATAAGTCATAATAAATAAATAAAGCTCATCGAAAAATAATTTTTCATCATTAAACATTTGTTTGATGCACACATCCGGCTATTAAATCCGTCCGTGTGGAAACGAAGTAACATTTCCAGTTTGGTGTCCTGATGTTTCACGTAATTTTAAAACACCATAATTACTTTAAAACGTTTGCAAGAATATTTTGTATTTGTGCTTTATATGGAGTAAACTCATGACGATCATCCGATTAATCGTGATTAAATATTTTAATCGATTGACAGCCCTGATATATGTATATCTGCACAAACATCTGTTATGATTTCCTGTTTTTTTCCGTTGTATTTTTGCGATATTATAATACTGCGATTATGATCTTTCCGTATATGATATTCACCTCACCTAGAAAACAAACCTGACTTGTATTTAATAGTGATATCCTGTACATTACTCATGAAATAGACTCTGAGGTAAAGATATACAATAGGTCTATTTTTACTTACATATCTGTTATTACGTCTATATTTAAACTGATATACAGTATATGAGGATTCACTTGGGAATTGCTATTAGAGAAAAATAATAACCGATGGGTGGCTGTAATGCAGCCAGAAAGAAAAGCAGATTTACCATCTTCACCCCAAAGTGGATTATTTTCCAATAACAGCATGAGCCCAAAATTTTTCTTATACCACAGGAATTTGCCATAAATTGAAAGTTCGAATTTATTATTGAAAAACAAATTTTAGATACAGAAAAAAATGTGCTTTATATTCATCCCATGTACTTTACAGCACAATGAAATTCTTTCTTCGCATATCCCAGTGATGTTAGGAAGCTGGGGTCAGAGTGCAGCCAAAGCCATGAGACAGCACCCCTGGAGCACAGAGGGCTAAGGGCCTTGCTCAGGGGCCCAAGAGTGGCAGCTTGGCAATACCAGGGCTTAAACCCCCAAACCTCAGATCATAAACCCAGACCATTAACCAGTGGGCTATTAAAAGCCTCTCTTTTTACACTAATGAATTAAATAAGGCAAAAAGCATGAAGAATAACAGACATCACAAAATCCTCAAAACTTTCCATTGGAGGTAAAATGACTGACTGATACGAAGAGACACATAAAGTAAATTCCATAAGTTAAAATAGATTGATCACCATATCAGCAAGAATAGATTTTGACGGTTCAATCGTTTTGTAGGTGTAGGTGAAAGAGCTGTCACTATGGAAACAATAACTGATGGAAATGAGAACATTGAACATATGAAGCTGTGGTTTGAATGACAGCTGGCAGCCATGTAAGAAATCAACCAATCAGATTGGAGAACTCAAAAGCACTATAAACATTTAGTTTAGTTTTTAAGGCTAAAAAAATACAAATTATAAATTAGACCTTTTTATTATCTTTGTTATAATTGTTTGTTATAATTAATATTTAATTGTATATATGATTTTTTTGGTTTATATTTAAAAAGCAATTCTTAAAGCTGAGAAGTCTATTTCTGGTTTTAATTAATAATTAACACTATAGGAAAGGGAAATTAGATTCAAAGAAACGCAATTAATGGGAATAATTTTCATTTTCGAAAAGCCGAACCACGTTACTGAGCGTCCGCGCATGCGCAATAAAAACAAGCCAACGTTACCTAGATTCGCACCCTAACCTCTGTACCAGATCTCAACATCTTTCTCATTTTTACATTGCTATTAATTACAAAATTATATTATCTTCTATCACAAATACATGATAATAAATATGTAAAGCGTTTACTCGACCCAGTCAGTGCTAAATCTCTGAAATGTAGCCTGACTTACCTTTTATTCACAAGGTGAAACCGACACACAAAAAAAACGTTATTAGCGGTTATTGTTTAATCCTCAACTGAACTCAAAACGCCGAAAATCCATCCGGTAATATCAGTAACAATTCGAAGGAAATTGTATGTTTATTTATTAAGTTGCGAATCCTAACATCTCGCCAGTTTCTGTAGTATTGAAGAGGAGCCGGTCGGTCACGTGACCCGTAACCGGTCGAACACAGGTAACCCGTTCACTAACCCGCCGAGGGCGCGCGCGCGCGCGCTCACGACCACGCATAGCGCACCGTGCACGAGCCTCGTATGACGTGATGGTCTTCGTAGTGGAGTCCTCACCTGTCCTTCTGTCGTGTCCTGCCTGTCCTGTCCTCTCCTGTCCGGATGCGATTTATCCCCGCACAGGACGGGGACTGCACGCGAGAGAGAGATGGAGAGAGAGAGAGATGGAGAGAAGAGAGAGAGAGAGAGAGAGAGAGAGAGAGAGATGTGCTGCGTGTCACATCCTATCCAACATCCGCTGTTGCTGTCAAAACCGAAATGTGTTCATGACGTCACAAAAACAGGAGGAAAAAAAGGAGTACCGCACATCCAACCGTAACCCCCCTCACACGTGCACGCGCTCAATGACCCCCTCCTTAACTGCAGCTACACACAGACTGAGATAAATGCCTGCAGAGATGTTCATCATTCATCCGTTTATAACCTCAACCTCAACATAACCATAATGCGTTTATACCTATTGTCTTAAGCAGACACGATTAAAGTGTGTGTGTGTGTGTGTGTGTGTGTGTGTGTGTGTGTGTTTATGGGAGGAGTCTCCAGTGTCAGAGGTAAAGCTGTTTTTTTAAACAGGAAAGAAAACCTTCTGTGAAGCATGGAGGAGGTGTGATGATGTGCCTCAGATTTGAGTGCCATTCCATCTGGTTTGCATCAATTATTTTCCAACAGGAACACGACCCTGTCCAAGCTATTTGTCCAAGAAGGAGTGTGATGGAGCGCTGCATCAGAAGACCTCCCTAATCACCTGAAGCTGAATTTGAGAGTGAAGGAAAATCAGCCAACAAGCACTCAAAAATCTGATGAATCCGAATCCGATAAGAGAATGCCATGGGTTTGCCAAGCTGTTATCAAATATGACACGCATTAATATTGAAAATATACTTTGGGTTGTTTAACATGTTTTTTTAATACATAATACTATACATGTTCTTTCAAGTTTTGATGTCTTCAGTATTAATGTGCAATGTTGGGGAAAAAAATTAAGTAGGAGGTGTGCTAACTTTTGGTTCTGTACATCATTGGAAATGGATCTAACGTGACATTTCATTCTTTCAAAAATGTACAAATCAGTAGAGTTAGACATTTCATTTTGGGGTGAAGTCCTCGAATCTGAAATCTGAAATCGTTCGTGTATCAGAACAAAGCTGACAACCAGATTGTGACAAAGACTTTATTTGTAAAGATCTGATCTCCATGACCTGTGTAGAAATGAGTTAAGTAGCCATTTTGCATATGAACTTTTTCAGCTCTCCGTGTTCTTTCAGGACGCCAAAAACACTGTCCAATTTCTTCCAATCAAAAAACACACACTGCATCATAATCATGCAGCTGTACAGACAAACTTCAAAAGAGGATTTGAAGACAATCGTTAGAACATGTGCAAAGGTTCTAAAACCTGGTCCTGGAGAAACATTTGCACATTCGTAGGTTTTCCAGCTCCAAATGTACCCAACACAAATAATCAGCTGATTAACAGCCGTCCCTGAGTTGATGAGGGTCAGTTCGATCAGAGAAAACACAACAATGTGGGTTCATGACTAGAATTAGGAACCAGTGACACCAGTGCATTTCTCACTTCAACCTGGTAAAAATAAAGCGTCTAAGATTTAAGTCTAGTCACCTAGTGGTCATATGAGGTTTTGCAGGGTTGTTTTTTTTTCTACAGGATCTGAAGGTTGGATGGTGACTGGTTCATTTGATGCTGGCATTCTGTTGCAGGACTGACGGAGGCGTGCCTCTGTTTTGTGTGTGTGTGTGTGTGTGTTGGTCTTTCACTCTGAGCTGGATCTCGGCCACATGGCTTCCATAAAAGCGCTGACCTGGATCAAACACAGCAAAAAAGAACGAATATGCATGTGACTACTGTTTTTCCAGAATTAGTGAAGAGGCGTGACCTCTGAGTGTGTCGGTACGTGAAAAGGCGGTGTGGTCTATGTGTCCATCAATTCCATCAAAGTAGGTGTGGTCTATGTGTCCATCAATTCCACCGAAGGAGGTGTGGCATATGTGTCCACCAAAATCCTTCAAGGGAAGTGTGGTCTGTGTCCATCAATTCTCCTGAAGGAGGTGTGGCCTCTATGTTTGTCAGTCCCAACAAAAGGGGGTGTGGCCTACATGTCTGTCTGAAAAGCTAACTAGGCTCTTTTTTCCAGATCATTAATCACTTGAAGATGTGCATCATCACAAAACAGAAAAAGAGTTTCATCCCTGGACCTCCATCATCACACTTATTTATGGAAAAAGAGCTCAATATAATGTCCTCTCTTACCAGTAGGATAAGAGGACACTTTAGAAAATGTCCGTCTTCAGAGCTTATAAAATTGATGTGTACTGAAGATATTCGAATACTTCATACAAACATAATTCTGGGTTCAGCTCCAATGTCCTTAATAAGCAGGGTGACTTTTTGCCTCTATAACAGAGCAACAACACCATAAAAAGTCATCCAGACACACACACACACACACACACACACACACACACACACACACACACACACTCACACACACACACACACACTATAATAGAGCCTGCCTGAGTTAGATTAATACAGATATGTAACATCTGGGGAATGTAGAAAACTTTCTTTCTCTCACACACATACTGTATGTATTTTACACAAAGGCACGAGACTATAAAAGTGCAGTGAACTACAGAGTATGTATGAAGCTAAACTGAGCTGCATTAAAGGAGTGTGGAACATCTGAATGTGAATCGTAGGGAACCCAACACTAATTTAAAAGCACAGACGATTTCATTTTTTATCTCTCTAAAACAAACAAAAAAGTTTAGAAAATTTATACAACAATAAACTCCTTAAAATGTGGTGTTAGTTTGGTGTTCAAGATTCAACAAGATTTTGGAAGGTGAGAAGATGCCTGAGGAATGGAGAAGGAGTGTACTGGTACCGATCTTTAAGAATAAGGGAGATCTGCAGTAACTACAGGGAAATAAAGATGATTAGTAACACCATGAAGTTATGGGAAAGAGGAGTGGAAGCCAGGGTGAGAGAAGAGGTGACCATCTGTGAGCAACAGTATGGTTTCATGCCGAGGAAGAGCACCATGGACGCATTATTTGCTTTGAGAGTGTTGATGGAGAAGTTTAGAGAAGGTCAGAAGAATTTGCATTGTGTGATTGTGGATTTAGAGAAAGCGTACGACAGGGTGGAGAGAGGAGTTGTGGTATTGTATGAGGAAGTCTGGTGTGTCAGAGAAGTATATAAGGGTGGTGCAGGACATGTATGAGGACGGTGTGACAGCAGTGAAGTGTGCAGTAGGAACGACAGACTGGTTCAAGGTGGAGGTTAAACTTCATCAAGGATCAGCTCTGGGCCCTTTCCTGTTTGCAGTGGTGATGGACAGGTAAACGGACGAGTTCATATAGAAGTCTCCATGGATTATGATGTTTGCGGATGATATTGTGATTTACGGTGAGAGTAGGAAGCAGGTTGAGAAGAGCCTGGAGAGGTGGAGGTACACGCTGGAGAGAAAGGGAATGAAAGTACAATTGTGTGAATGAGAGTGAGAGCAGTGTAGGGGTGCGGTTGCAGGTAGAAGAGGTGGAGAAGGTGGAGGAGTTCAGGTACCTGGGGTCAACAGTGCAAAGAAATGGAGAGTGTTTTAGAAAAGTGAAGAAAAGAGTGTAGGCAGAAGTTTGGTGTTCAGGTGTCACATCTTTATGATGGCTACATGCCTTTCAGTTCAGATGGGCCTTTTATAAATAAAAATACACTATAGGGACAAAAGATCTGACTAGATCTTAAAATTTGATTTGATTTGATAGAGGTGGGAAGTAATGAAGCACAAATACTTTATTATTCTACTTAAGCAGATTTTTCTTGTATCAGTACTTTACTTCACTATTTATTTCTCAGACAACCTTTTTTTTTTTACACAAATGTCTGTGTTTTCTACTTCTTTAGTTTTACTTTTTTTTCTTTAGTTCTAATCTATTTGGTGACATCAATATTTATTCTTCTCATTGTGCACCTTTTTCAGCCCATCAACCTTTTTCAATCAACCACTGGTGTATCATTTCCTGGATCTTACACACCACAGACGTAGGCTAGACTGCAGAGCTAACAATGAGCAGTGCAGAAGGCAACAAGAAGTATGGGGTTAATGTGGATGAGACAGAGATAGTCAACGATGTAAACATGACTGAGAACAGACACATTTCTGATCATCACCATCTTTTCTCTGCTTGTGTTCTATATGGTGGATGTTCAGCCTGAATACATTCATTAGACAACAAAATTTTTAATTATTTTATATTAATATATGAATATTATGTGAAGTCCAGTTACCAGCGTGACACGAAAACCGGTAGTAACAGCTACTTTTTACTTAAGTACATGTCAGAGCCCAAACTTCTTTACTTTAACTTGAGTAAAAAAAATGTAATCACCAGATTTCTTCACCAGATTTTTTTAAAACATGAGTACCTGCACTTCTACTAGAGTGAAGGATGTGTGTACTTTTACATCTGACTATAAGACAACTATGTGCTTTTTGAACATCCCACTCCCCATTCACTGTTATAATACCTTCCACTATTCTGGGAAGATGTTTCACTAGATTTTGGAATGTGTTTGTGGAGGTTTGTGGAGATTCATTCTGCCACATGGGTGTTAGTAAAGTCAGGTACTGATGGAGGTGAGGGTGAGGAGGCCTGGGGTGCAGTCAGGGTTTGCATTCATCCCAAAGGTGTTCAATACGGTTGAGGGCATCTTCCACTCCAAGCCATATAAAGCATATCTTCATGGAGCTGGCTTTGAACACAGCAGCAATGTCATGTTGGAACAGGTTTGGGTCTCTCAGTTCAGAAAATAATTCATGCCATCTAAAGATATTCAATATAATATAAATTAATTTTGTGGTAAACATTTTAGAGAATGTGGCTGGAAAAATGCCAATACTTTTGCCCATATTATGTATGTACAAACTTTTTCCACCTACCAGTATTTTAATTTAATGCTGTCAGACTGTTTATTGAACATCTAAGTGACTAGAATAATGATTAATGTAGTGTATTCTTCTCACTACAATCTCTTCTTTCACAATCTTGAAATAAATTGAGCAATAAATGTCCCATCTCTCACCAGAGTATTTCAGATGTATTTATTAGCTTTTGGATATTTTATATTTAAAAAAGGTTTTTTTTGAAGTTGTACAAGACAAAAAAAAAAGATTTATGTTGTCGTCAGGAAAATATGTCACAATTCTATGTATATATTACTCTACAGCAATAAATTAGCTGTAAGACTGTAAGGAATCAAGAGTGTGTGACAGTTTACATTTTTTGTGTCTGACTCACCTTTGGCACTGTGTGTGAATGTATATGAGCATGTGTGTGTGTGTGTGGTTAAGGGGTTTTCTTCTTGGTTTTGACGAGTCCTTTCTCAACTAAACAGCGATAAAACTCCTGGACGTAGGTGTACACACACTTCCAGTCCGGCTCCCGCATACGCAGCAAGTCGTCGACATCTAGCAGACGAGGACAGCCCCCAATGTCCTGAGGACACACAACAGTAAGCACACACACACACACATTGTAGAACACTGTGCAGCTGTTATTTGGGTATATTATTAATTATTGTCTGTGTACACTAGGGATGGTAAGATTCACTTATTTGCATCGGGACATTGGCAAGTTAATGATTTGTTTATATATAATTATTAGTAGATGCACTATACTTTTATTATTTAGTAAGTAATCAATACGTATCGCAACACTACAGAGGCCGAGGTGCGTCCTGAGATTCACATAGAATACAGATTAACATGGCAGAGGTAGAGCTGTAACTTCCTGCACACACAACAGGAAAAGAACATCTGGTTTTATTTAATCTTTTTTTCTTTGTTTTTTTTTTTTGCACTGCATGGCATGTTTGTGAAAGGGCCATGCGTTAGAAGTCAGAAGGCCATTAAGAAAATATATGATTTGCTGTCTGTCTGAACCTCAGAAATAAATGTGAAATATCAGAACCATATTGAACTGCATAGAATTATGTTTTTCCATTGCAATTAATCGCAGTGTTGAATCAAATTGAAATCAGATCGCACTGCATCGTGGCTTTAGTTATGGAGATGTACATCCCAAATGTATTTTCACACAAGGATTTAAATAATATGTTTTTTTCCTCCCCTCCCCCAAACTCAAACAGAAAATGCTGAGTCATCTTGCACTCCAGTGGTGGCATTCTACAGCGAGATGTTTACATTTATGGCATCCAGAGCAACTTACAATTATCTATAAAACTGAGCAGTTCAGAGTTTTTTAGACTTTTCTTAAGATTCCAGACTTGGTAGCATAGTGATGCTGGGATTTGAACTCAATCCCAAGTCCAACATCTTTTTGACTCTGAATATGTTATCACAAGACAATATCAAAACTAAATATCTTCATTGTTCCCATCCAAGCCTACTATTTCACATCAATGTTCATTAAATTACAGAAAAAAGATCATATATATTCATTTCGCATTGTCTACACAAAATCTGATAACTGCTGAAGTGAAACCAGTTCTTGATCACAGACATAGATAATTAGATCTTCTGCTCACTCTGCGGTTCGGAAGGCTTTCTCAAAGTTGGCTTTGCGATCGTATGGGTCCAGAGTGCAGTACTCGAACCCTTCAGGGAAAAATCGGTGCACCAGGGCGCAGAAGGCAAGACCGTCAGCCCAACTCGATGAGAAGTTCTGTATATTCACACCCTGCACACAAACACAATTAGGTTACCTTCTGGATATTCATCAGAAGTTTTTACAAAACGTTCCTGAGTAGCTTCTTGAAGTTACCACGCCCCTCTTTATTACAATATATTAGTAAAGAGGTCACACCCTTTTTATTGTGACTAATAAATATATAGAGGCCACACCCCCTTAATTGTGAGTGAAACCCCCGTACCCACCATTACTAATCAATATAAAGGCCACACCCTTTTACTTTAAATAGAAGTTACGGAAGCCATGCCCCCTTCACGTATGATCACGTAGGTATGTTATCTTGAAGATAGCTTTTTATGTCCTTATTTGAAACGATAGTGAAAGTGTCTTCATAGTGTCTTGCTAAATTTCATTGTAAACATCTTAAAAAACAAAAAGATAAATAAAGACTAACATAACAGTAAATGAACGTAAAGTGAAAAGCTGTAATTTTACACAGTGTTGACATGCTAATACACAAACAGGAGTATAGGATATTGTAAATGTCAGCTCCCCCCTGCACTCACCTCATATGGTTCAGTCTTGGCTCTGCACCAGTCCAGCAGCATCTGTTTCACGTCTTTGGTGTTTGGGCCGCCGAGCGCTGAGCTTCGGGGTACTTGAACTGCAGCAGCTGGAGGACGAGCCACACTGTGTCCAGGAAAAAGACAAGAACGGATTAAATGCTGTCTAGTTTGTGTTCTTACAAGGAAGTCAGCCAGAGATTCTGTTTAAAAAATGTATCGGTAAGTTTCATAAAGTGTTACTGATGGTGGTTCTGTGCCAATATGTAATACCCACAATACATTGCAAACACAGAGAAATGGCCTGTCGGGATTGTATAATGAGTTTATTTCCTAATTCAGACTGATACAAACTAATTTGCTAGTTATGGAGAAACCTTTGCTACCTACTAGATAGTCTACAGTGGCATTTCTTTGCAATGGAGCAACCACATACCTCAACCCAATCCCTCAAACCCAATGTACTTTACTCAGCAACTATTACTTCAAATTCAGCCTATTAACCAACAAGCTGGTCTATCAAACATAAACATTGATAGCACCGCAACCTTTAAAGAACAGGTCAGCTACACAAACTAATGCTAGTAATACCAGTTAACACTACAAAACAGGATACATTCATATTAAACCTAACAAATATTACATTCTTACCCTCCTGATGTTTTAGAGAGTGAGGCTGCAGGTGCTGGACTTGGAGACTTCACATGAGCTGATTCTATGAAGCAAAAACAAAGAAGGAAATCCAAAAATACTGAATAAAACAGATTTTTTTTGTAAAAAAGCTATATAAAAATATCCCTAAAAATATAAATATTATATAAGGTCTGTCCTTTTCAATATGACTAATTAATACAGAGGCCACACCCCTTTATTTTACTGTGAGTAATAAATACAGAGACCACACCCCCGTTCATTGTTATTAATGTATACAAAGGGCATGCCTTCTTCATGATGGCTGATTAATACAGAGACCACACCCTTTTCACTGTGACTAATGAATAAAGACTACACCCTCTTAATTGTGACTGATGTATACAAAGGTCATACTTTCACTATAATTGATAGATACAAAGGCCACACCCTTTTCACTGTGATTAATGCATATACAGGCCATGCCTTCTTTATTGTAACCAATGGATACAGAGGCCACACCCTTTTCAATGTGAGTAATGAATATACAGGCCACATACCCTTTAGTGTAACTGATGAATACAGAAGCCACATTTTCACTGTGATTAATGAATCTAAAGGCCACACCCCCTTTATTGTAACTAATAAATACAGAGGCCACACCCTTTTCTCTTTAAATGATGGATACAGAGGCCACACCCTTTTCACTGTGATTAATGAATATACAGGCCACACCCTCTTTACCTGATGGGTACAGAGGCCACATGCTTTTTTCCTATAAATAATTGTTACAAAAGCCACACCCACTGCATTGTGATCACAAGGAATGATATGTGTGTTATATAAGTAAAACTCACTGTGTGTGTGTTGTTGAAAATTGTTTGGACCGTTGGCCGGTTTTGATCCGACACACACCCCCTGCTGGCGCAGGTTCTCCTGCCGGGCCGCACGCTCTCGGTCCCTCTGCTCTGAGGATGCAGCCGCATTGACAACAGAAAAGATAAACATGCAGAATAAACAATGTATCGCGACAAAACAATTCGTAAATGCGCTCAATAAACAAATTAATTGCACAAAATGCAGATCTTAGTTACCCTATTAACTCAAGGACAATTTTTCCTGAACTGTACGTAATCCTCAGAAAAATTGTTTGGTTTTGTAATTTAGCTTTATTTATCTAAGATACGAGGTTAGCTGAATTTGTTACTCACTTGTTAACTACATTAACAAAAAAAAACACAGCCTAGACACTAGACTATCAACTGTGTACATTTGGTATTTTTTGCCAAACCATGATTTAATTGAGTGTGATTGTGCCAACAGCCCTGACCCTCACCCTACAAATAGATGTTGAGACGCTATAAAAACAAGGCCCAAGAACTTTGCCAGATTTGGGCAGCATTTACAGCACTGTAGGGACGTGACCTGCACCTCACCCCGCTTTTTCTTCAGCAGTTCCCTCATGGCAGCACGAATCATTTTTCTCTCCTCAAAATCTGTAGCCTTATCCAGCTATGGAGCAACCCACACACACACACACACACACACACACACACACACACAGACACACACACACACACACACACACACACACACACAGACACACACACACACATTAATCAAGAACTGTTTAACAATATAGTACTATGACGTGGGTCTGAGTCACCATGCTCATTTAAAGCCATACATTTTCAAGTTGCATGTTTTTTTTATTTAACAGAACACAGTTCCAAACATTTTCAGACCAAAAGATTTACTGAAATCAAAAGCCATGTGTGTATGTGTGTGTGTGTGTGTGTGTGTGTGTAGCTGTTCATCTCACCATGTCATTCAGCACTTGCTCATCCTCAATGGCTGCAAGCTGTTCCTCTGTTAGTGGACCTGCACTGACCACAGCCATTGTTTTATTATCTGTATCTCTCGCTTTTTCTAAAAAAAAGGAGAGAGAACAGAGACGAAAAATATATTAGCCACATTCACCACATATATGTTGCTGAATTGAAGAGAAAATACATTTTTACACTGTAATACACTTTTACACTTAATACCAATTGTAACCAATGCGCTGTAAAATGTAGGAATATCAACGTTTTCCTCAGATGTGTTGTTTTGTTAAGAAAAGTGGTGCTAATGACATTTCTGAATGGTTTGCATCTCCAGATGGGGAAATATTAACATTGTGTTACAACAGATACAGGTTTCAATTTCACTGTGTTTACCCTTAGCACCAAATGCATTGTTTTAATACGGACAATGTAAAGCTAAAGTAAGAGAATAAATGAGCATTCATCATATTAGCATTGATAACAGAAATTAAGATAAACTACTAAGTAAAGACATAATTAAAATAGAAAACAAAAAGGATGCTAACTTTAACACATAGTGCTTTTAAACACACGATGTAAAAGTCTACAATGGCAGTAAAAGTTTGTCAGGAATTGTCAGAAAATCAAGATTCTCAGATGAGTAAAAAAGCGGGCAATTGTCTGCAAATGCCGTTAGCACTGCCGAGTTTTAATATAGATCATATAGATCAGTTACAGTTTAAATAATAAAAGGATTAACAAAATTTCCCTCAGATTTTTTTGGTAAATTGCTAAGAACGATGAAAACAGCTTCATTGACACTGTAATCACATCAGCGGTGGATGAAGTACACAAACCATGTACTTGAGTAAAAGTAGAGATACTCTGTAGAATATGACTCCAATAAATAAATAATAAATAATAATAAATAAAAGTGCTCATTTAAACTTTCACTTGAGTAAAAGTACAATAATATTTGCCTTTTGACCAGTATTTGACCAGTTAAGTTTTTACCCATAAATAAAAAGGACTGACTGATTTTTGAGATATTTGACTTTGAAATACAGTGAAGTTAAAGTAAAAGTCAAATGTAATTACCTCAGTAAATGTAGCAAAGAATTACATTTACGTCGTTACTGTGCCCCACTGAATTAATACAAGCCACACTGGCTAACTGATTGTGACAAAATATTCATAAGCATCAACATTTACCTCAGATTTGTTGCTAAATAACAAAAACAATCAATATGTCTACAGTGACTGTAATTAGACTTAGCATTGACTGCGCATCAGGCTAAATCTACTGGTAAACTTATTTAAGAGTTTTACTTCTACACTCATGAATACCTCGAGTCCTGTCATCACAGAAACAATCACAGTAGCATCATATACAGAAATCATTCATAGGTTTGGGATTTTATTAACGCCAGTATAGAAGATTACTAGAGCAGATGTTTCACATCTAATAGGGGTCATCATAGGGGTCACGATAAGAAACTATAGGGTAAAAACATGCAATTCTGTATTTTCCATTTTCGATGGAAAGTTTGAATTTGGACATAAATGGAAAAAAGCCATCTGCTTTCACAGTAAACACCGAGTGCGTTAGCCTGAGCTGAAATAAAACACAGCAGCACCTCACGTGTTGTCTAAAAGCGACTGGCTATATTCCACACACACACACACACACAGAATGAGTCACTGCGAGAACGAGTGGGTGATCTGAGAGTCCCAGTACTCTACAGTGTAAACAGACAGACGGTGTGTTATCTAAATAATACACAACTATGGAGAACCGAGATCACTTTATACATGCCCCTGCATCAGGAAAACCGAGTGTCATTGCATAAAACAGCAAATCAGTGAAACATCCATTTCCCCTTACCCCACTAGTGAGTCAGAACAGCCCAGATGTTTGGTGTCTGACGTCTGCTTCTTTCTCTCAAATGCAGCTTGGATGTAATGGAAGTCTGTTTCACCCAAAACCTTTTTCTGTTAATTTTTTTTTCTTTGCCTCAAAGCACATGCACGTCTTCAGTGATGTCACTCTCAGATGAGCTGATGTGGTTCAGAACACAATGGGACCTACTGTAATCGAAATATCGTAATGGCACATTCTTTCGTGTCATTTTCCTTCCATATAAGAGTTTATATTCACAATACAGACACATGGCAGACTGTTCGAAAAGGAGGTTTGGCACCCAACTGTTTTCTAAAGAAAAATCAAGAAAGCAACAAAGTAGGCCGATGTCTGGAAGCTCGGCTGGAGAAGATAAGGATCATAAAGCTCTTATTTATATATCATTTAAAGAAGGAATCTCTTCATTTTTTTTCCTCTAAAATATTTATTAAAAAATTTGATGAATTAAATTATCTTAAAGAACAACATAAAGACAATATATGAGACTCAGACATGTCTTTTACCTGGAAAATGCTTTGGATTGGAATGATTCCAGTTACTTACAGGTTGCTGATACGCTACATTGTGAATAAGGAAAATTGTTCCCCTGATAAATTGGCTTGAAATAGCTATTATTGTGTAATAACTACACAATACATTTAACTACATAACTACATAGTACACTTTCATTTTAAACAAACAGGAGAGGCGATGACACTCACCTGGTGCTCTCACGTCTTTAAGAAAGCAGGAGGAGGCTTTTGGAGATGTTCAAGTGGTCTGCAGAATGGAGCTGTGGAAGCCACTGTGTACACACTCCCCCCCTTAGATCAGCTACACTGAACTCACTCGGACTGTTTGAGTTCTTCTGGGCTCTCCTGAGACGCCTCCCAGGCTTTACATGGGCCGAGAGCCAGGAAACAGCCGAGGAGAAACAACGATGGGGATGATGAAGATATGAGTGCTAGAAACTGGTTTGGAACACAACGAGAATTTTCTGATCCAGTATCATGGTTTTCAGTATGGCTTACAGGTACAGGCGTTTCTCAGATCAGAAATGAAATTCCCACATCATGGAGTCAATTTTGCTCACCATAAACGCATTTCTTGTTGCTTTGATCAAATTTTTAATGCTTATCCACATTAATTTCATCGAACGTGTACAACTGTCTGCTGTTTCCTACATTATTAGTTATTTATGTCATGTTGATCAAAATTATACTGGTTCCTCATCAACTGTTTTAACCCCCAAAACATCTGTGCATCATTTCACTGTCATTGAATGCTAAATGGTTAAACCAGTCGTTAGTATCTGTCAAGTTTAAAATTTATGAAACTCTTTTGTTTCTTGAATTGATGAATTAAGCAGATGAATATCGAATGTCACTAATGAAGGCGTGTACGGCATCAGATAATCAACCAGTTCTCGAACATAGGTCAAAGGTGAATCTTGTACCTTCAATTGATAACAGACAACAAAACACAGAATTACAATTTCTGAAAATGGATGAACATCTAAGAACAAAAACACTGGTACAGAACAGTAAAAGTGTGAATCCTGTCTGGTCTTTTGCAATTAATATAAATCAAAGAAATACATTTGTGCTGCTGAAATTCACTGATGCCAAACAGAAGATTTGTGCATTTTCAATCACTGCGACCCAAACCTTAGTTTATATCAGAAAATTGGTGAAAGTTGAAATAATGAATACACTTTTTTACTCAAGTTAAAGTAAAGGAATCTGGGCTCTGACATGTACATTAGTAAAAAGTAGTCATTATTACTACCTGTTTTCGTGTCACGCTGGTAACTGAACCTCACGTCATATTAAAATATTAATATAAAAGAGTTTAAAATGTTATCTGATGAATGATTTCAGACTGAAAATCCACCATATAGAACACAAGCAGAGAAAAGATGATGATGATCAGGAATGTCTTTGTTCTCACTCATGATTACATCACTGACTCCCTCTGTCTCATCCACGTTAACCTCAGACTTCTAGATGGGCTGAAAAATGGTGCGCAACGAGAAGAAAAATATTGATCGTGTTTAAATAGATTAAAACTGAAGTAACAAGTCTGGTTGAAAAATATAAGAAGAAGAAAGTACAGATATTTGTGTAAAAAATGTAATGAGTGAAAGTAAAAAGTAAAAAGAAAAATAAATAGTAAAGTAAAATACTGATACCAGAAAAGCCTACTTAAGTACAGTAACGAAGTATTTGTTCATTTTTTTTTGCTTTTTTATTTCCTTTTTAATTTGGAAAGTGTGCAACTGGAAGCTTCTGTCACCGAAAAACAAACTCCTTGTAAGTGCAAACTTATAAAGCTTAAAAAGGCAATAAAGCTCTGTCTGATTCTGATTCTAATTCTGATTACTTCCTATCACTGCTCAGATCGGATTCTTGGATGCTGCTTTTAATAAACGTCTCCTCCAAACGAATAGATGTAAATTATGTAAGGAGTGTGTGTGTGACCGTGAGAGAGAGCGAAACGTTGCCTTATTAAGGCACAACAGGAAAACATGCTGCATGGCCCGGTGCTGCAGTTTACACAGGCTACATCCTCTTCACTTCTGGAGACAGAAGTCTTATACACACGTCCTCCAATCATCAGAGCCAAGTATGTCATTTAAGATGTTCCAAGCGTCAGCTTTATTTCTGTACACCACTTTGGTTGTTATAAAACGTGCAATATAAATAAACTAGACTTGGCCTGACCTCCAGTTTGAAGCTGTGGTAGAAAGTGCTGCTTAGTGAGTTTAGGTGACTTTAGTGCCATCTTGTGTTGAAATGCAGTCATTACAAAAAAGGTTTAGTTTTTCCCAGTTGCTTTGGAGAGTTTCTCAGATCTGAGCCTTCATTATCAATTGTTAATGTTAATGTATAAAAAACTTAATATTAAAATTTTGTGACGTAATAAATACAAATAAACGAATGAAATAAATTATTGATTGAACATATAAGCAAAGTATGATAACTCAGCCATTAGAGTGAATATACAGATCTCAAACCTAAATTTCATCCCGGATCGGTCGAGGCCCGGAATACCAACGACCGCCACAGGTATCATTAGCCAACAGGGTACTGGGGTAAACTGTGCTTCTGTTAGCCAAAGGAGGAGAAGGAGAGGAGGAAGACGTCTACAGAGATGGCAGAGAAAGGAGAAGTGGAGGAGAGTGGGGGAGAGTGGGTACTTTAAATGTTGGTACTATGACTGGTAAAGGGCGAGAGATAGCTGATATGATGGAGAGAAGAAAGGTGGATATGTTGTGTGTTCAGGAGACCAAGTGGAAAGGAAGTAAGGCCATGAACATTGGAGGAGGTTTAAACTGTTCTATCATGGTGTGGATGGAAAGAGAAATGGTGTAGGGGTGATTCTGAAGGAAGAGTACAGTAAGAGTATGGTAGAGGTGAAGAGAGTTTCTGATCGGGTGATGAACGTAAAGCTGGAAGTTGAAAGGGTGATGATAAATGTCACCAGTACCTTTGCTCAAGTGGGTTTTGAGATGGAGGAGAAAGAAAAATTCTGATATGATTTAGAGAAGAGTGGTGAAGAGTGGTATGATATTTGAGCGTAGGTAGCAGGTTGAGAGGTGGAGGTACACGCTGGAATGAAAGCGTATGGGAATGAAAGTCAGTAGGAGTAAGACAGAGTACATGTGTATGAATAAGAGGGAGGGCAGTGGAGTGGAGAAGATGGAGGAGAAGGTGGAGGAGTTCAGGTACCTGGGGTCAACAGTGCAAAGTAATGGAGAGTGTGTTAGAGGAGTGAAGAAAAGAGTGCAGGCAGGGTGGAGTGAGTGGAGAAGAGTGATATCAGGAGTGATTTGTAAAAGAAGAGTATCTGCGAGAGTGAAAGGGAAAGTTTAAAGGACTGTGGTGAGACCTGAGATGTTGTTTGGTTTAGAGACAGTGGCATTGAGTAAAAGACAGGAGGTGAAGCTGGAGGTAGCAGAGATGAAGATGTTGAGGTTTTCGTTGGGAGTGACGACGATGGACAGGATTAGAAATTAGTTTATTAGAGGGACAGCGCATGTAGGACGTTTTGGAGACAAGGTGAGGGAGGCGCAATTGAGACATGGGGTATGCCAGGAGCTTCCAGGAATGAGGAGGTTTATGGATGTGGTGAGGGAAGACATGCAGGTAGTTGGTTTGAAAGAAGCAGATGTACAGGACGGGGGTCTATGGAGACGGATGATCCGCTGTGGAGACCCCTAATGGGAGAAGCCGAAAGAAGAAGATATAAGCAAAGTATGACAAGAGACTAGAAGATCTTTAAACAAGCATATTTATTCAGTCAGCGTTCCCATGATTGTAAAATACATAAAATATAATAAGTAGTTACATTTGACGTTTTTGTGACACATGGAGTGCAATACAGTGCTAAGAGCTTCTCAATCCAGACCTCATGTCCCTCACGTTTCCATTATAGCGTGTGAGTCTCACATGCATTTCCATGATTTCCATTAAGTAAGAATTTGACATGATGCAGACTGTTTGCAGTGGGACATGAGTGTGGTTTGTGTTGTGTTAACATTATATTTACACAAACAACAAAAAAAAAGGAAAGAAGAACCGCACACTGTTGTGTCTGCGCTAGGCAAAAAACTGATCAAGACCTGTTCAGTACTATCAGGAGAGTTCTGAATCTCTTTAGTTTCTGTTTCTGGAACCATTATGTTTCTGAAATTCCTGTGTATCTTCATTAAAAATAAATAAATACAAAATGTGAAATTTTGAAACTCACAGTTCCTAAATATGTTCTTGAATATTCCAGACACTGAAAATGTTCCGGAATTGTGTTTGGAGACTGAAAAAAACATTACTGTACGTTAACATTATTAATAAAGGCTCTAGAACTCTTTAGTTTCTGTTTCTGGAACCATTATGTTTCTGAAATTCCTGTGTATCTTCATTAAAAATAAATAAATAAATAAATAAATACAAAATGTGAAATTTTGAAACTCACAGTTCCTAAATATGTTCTTGAATATTCCAGACACTGAAAATGTTCCGGAATTGTGTTTGGAGACTGAAAAAAACATTACTGTACGTTAACATTATTAATAAAGGCTCTAGAACTCTTTAGTTTCTAAACTGTTTCTAGCTTCTTAAAGGAAAAAAAATTTCAAATTATTAAAAAAAAACTTTAAGTATTTGTTTCCTATATTTGGAGGAAGGTTCTGAGAAATCTCTTCAGCTCCTAGAAAAGAATGAAAGAGTTTCCAGAAAATACAGTTCTAAAAAAAAGGTACTGGTACCTTTACATTCATGATAAAGTTTCTGAAACGTTTTAATTTCTGAAAAATCGCTTCCTAAAAAAAAAAACAGTTCCAGAACCATTCCTGAAATACGTTCTAAAGGTCAACAGGTACTAAAAATTATTATTTGAAATATTTGGTTCTTGAAAAAAAACTTTTACATTCCTGAAGAAAAAAAAAAACCTATCCAGAACTATTCAGCTCCTGAGGAAAAAAAACAGTACTGTTACGTTACAAAAAAATTCCTGGAATCCTTTAGTTCATTAAACATTTTGGCTCCTTTAAAAAAAAAAAAAAAAAAACCCAAATTAATTATTTACAGGATCTTGAACTGTAAAGAAGAAAGTCCCAGACCCTGAACCCAGGTAGTCGCGCACACGAAAAAAAAATCCTTCTGACACAAATCTGGCAACATTTATATATAATGGAGTGTATGGAGCTGAATGACATGCTGGATTAAGAAGCTCCAAGTCACTAAAAAACATTTTCCCACAAAGCATCAAACCTTGTCAGACCTTCTCAGGCCAGTCTGCGTCACTACGTGTTCACTAATCTTTAAAACCAAAAAAAACCAAAAAAAAAAAAAACACAAGCAATAATCAGTTCATGGATAAACGTATACAAATGAGATAAAGCCGACAGACAGACAAAGCAGTATAGATGTGAGAAAACAAAACATTTGAGAAGAAGATCAAATAAAAAAACAAAACAAAATCAAATCCCATTCTCATGAGATGTAAAAGTCGACGGTTTATTCTATTGCTTTTTTTATTGATACGCTTTTTTTTTTATTCGTAACCGTGTGACTGAGAATGAGTTTCATTTACTGCTTTATCTGTAAATCCTTCGACTTACACGCACAACAAGCTGCTTTGACGCTATGATAGACGAAATGAGCTTTTAACGAATGATAATAATAATAATGAGGTATTTATCTTCAAACTAATCCCTCACTGCAGTTTCACTGTACAGTTACGTTCAGCTGAGGAGGCGTAAACAGAGTCAGGGGCACTGCTTTCAGAGGCGATTGCAAGGTACCGCTAGATAATCTTTTAAACAAAATTACACAAAGATCAGTGATTTTTTTTCCTCAGGATCTTTTTGCACCACAAAGGCATTACTTTTCTCATAACTACGAAAAAAATGAAACAGAGCTGAGCGAAGCAACAGTATACACCATATCTATAAAAGGTTGTGGACACCTGACCATAAGATGTGCTTTTTGAACATCCTATTTCACATTTAGTCACAGTTGCTGTAACCTCCACTCTTCTGGGAAGATGTTCCACTAGATTTTGGAGTGTGCTTGTGGAGATTTGTGCTCAATCACCTATAAGGGTGTTAGTAAAGTCAGGTACTGATGTAGGTGATTTAAGGAGGCCTGGGGTGCAGTCAGCGTTCCAGTTCAATTTCAGTTCAATAGGGTTGAGGTCAGAGCTCTACAGCAGGAGATCTTCCATTTCAAACCATGTAAAGCATATCTTCATGAAACTGGATTTGTGCACAGAGGCATTTTCATGCAGGATTAAGTCTTCTATCCATTGACATCTTGTGTGCCTTCAAGTTTGTGAAAACAGCTTGGTGAAGAACTACTTATGGCTGGAAAGGGCAGGTGTCCCGATACTTTTGTTTATAATAGTGTATAATATATAATGCGATCAATTATAAAATAAAAAGCTTTTCCCAAAATGATCCTGAGTGACTTAAATTTTTTCGAAAAATAATGTATTTTTATTTAACTGTATCATCAAAAATTTTTTTTTTCACAAATATGATATGATGATATGATCCCTCATTTTGTATACAATACGAAGACACTGGTTTTGTTTAGGACGTTCATTTTTTTTCCACAAAATGTTTCCAGTCATGTGTGTTTTAACAAAACGTGCAGCGAAATTGAATCATACTGTATCAGCATAAAAAAAAAAATTCCAGCTTTAAAACTGAAATCCTTTTTTTATTGTTGCACTAATGCATCCTGGGGATCAGTAGATAATAAACGTAAATCAAAAACATAGTAAATATTTACTAATCGTTTTCAAACCGGTTTGTTTAATAGCGAGCCTGATGTGAGCGTCACAGGAAGGACGTTACAAATATTTTACACCTTCTGTCAATCAGAATGTTTCTATCCGAACAGCACTGATATGGATAGATAAGATTTCATTCATTCTTGCTTCTTTTGGACATTACAATATATATAACCCACATTTAACTGCTTAGACGTGTTAGCATTTAGATGCTTGGTATTACAGTGCTGTAAAAAAGTATTTGTCGCCTTCTGATCTTGCTTTTTTGTGACAAATGATCATCAAGCAAATTTCAATATTACACAAAGATAAACTTTGTAAATACAAAATTCAGTTTTTATGTAACAATTTCATTTGTTAAGGGAAATAATCTGTGGAAAAAGTATGTGAAAAAGTAATGCAACCACTTGCCACACCCAGGCCTTATTACTGCCAGATCTGTTGAATCAAGAAATCACTTAAATAGCACCTGCCAATCATAAGGGAAACATGCTAAATGTAAATGTAAAAATACTTTTTCACAGCACAGTACAGATGTCCTTACATATGCTGATGGTTGTGATATGGAAAACGTATCCAGTAGCTTGATTTTAAAACCAAAAAACCTGTGAAAAAACCTGAACTTCCAATTGGAATGAAACTCTTCAACAAACGATTGGCACATGACTAACTCGCGCTAACAATATCAGTAGTGTTTCTTCACGTGTTTCTTGCTCTCTCGGGTACTTACTGGAACACGACCTTGGGGTGACTTTCAGCTCTGACACCTCAGGAACTACTGATTCCCAATCTCACTTCTGATTCTGCTCTAATTCCAAGCTAAACTCTTCAGTGCAATTCACATTGGAAAAAAAAACTGGCAAAATAAATAAAAAAATGACGTCTACTCTCCGTCCAGCAGATGACAAAATACACGCAGCATAGCGACTGTTCCACTGCTTCAAAATATGACTTTGACTGGTGTTGCTGTCTGAATGGGAAAACCAGCAGGAAAAATCCCAACAACATAAATAATACTGATTAACAAACATCAAGGCAAACATACAAAAAGCACAAACAAAAATGTTCCAGAAACGAATAGTCTGTTCATTCCGGCTGTGCGACAGAAATCTGAGGGGAATCCTCAGAGACACAGGCCAGGTCTAATAATAAATCCTCATCATGAGGATGTTTTAGCTATTCTGTAGTGAAAAACTTACGACTAGAGGTCAACCGATTCATCGGTTTTGTAAATTAATCAGCACAGATAGTCGATTGCAGGGACCATCTGCAAAAATATATAAACAGATAGTTTTTCCGGGTTGCGTAATACAGTACGAGAGCAACCTCTAGAGGCGAATCACTGACACAACATGCTGTTTATTTAAAATGTTTTTTTTTATTCATTTTGGATGTTACTGTTTTTATTTATTTAGAGTATGGGTGTAACGGTACACAAAATTCACGGTTCGGTACGTATCTCAGTTTACGGGTCGGTTCAGATATCGGTACGAATACGTGTACTGTTACACCCCTAATTTGGGTAGTTTTTGTTTCAGTTTGAATGCATATATTTTATTTTGTTTGTTTTTATTATCCAGTATCTATTTTAAAAACAGTTCATCAGTTGATTAATCGGTTATCGGCAAGTACGATCGAAACTAGCTTTCAAAATCTGTAAAATCCACTATCGGTCGATCTCTAGTTAGGACCAAAAATAAGGATCAGCTTCATGTCTCTTAGAAGTCACTGAATTAGTTATGGAACTGTATTGTACAATAAATTCGATCGTTTCAAACTGCACTATAAGTTTGAAACTTGAACTGCATTAGTTAAGCAGATTAAAATTAGATTTTTAAATTCTGAATGCTAAATGAGAGAAATCATGGCAAATTTTCATCTAATATGTAATCTAATGCAGCATTTTTATTTTCGGCCCATGGCCCTTATTCAAGTGAGATTTTTGGCCCTTCATAGGAAAAAGTTTTCTGTCATCGTTCCTATAGTAACCGTGCAATCTTATAGACTCGAATAGCAGATCTAGAGAAGCTTTCTGCAAGGAGATGATTATTTAACATGCACTGAAGGAGTCTCCAGTGTCAGTGCAACAGTCAGTACGTTTTCAGCAACAATTAAATCTTCAAGACTGACAGGTTTATTGTCTCTTTTCTGCCTCTCCGTAATGCGAAATGTGTCACAGAGAAAGAGACAAAAACAAACCAACAGGAACTTAATGTCCTAAAAAGAAACAGTATAATGACTAGTACAATAAATAATTGTAATCGCTGACAATCAGCTGCTGAATAAGAAGAATACAAAATCCT
Source organism: Silurus meridionalis (assembly GCF_014805685.1). Lineage (NCBI taxonomy): Eukaryota > Metazoa > Chordata > Actinopteri > Siluriformes > Siluridae > Silurus > Silurus meridionalis. The sequence goes on along the minus strand of NC_060894.1, from coordinate 3,538,862 downwards.
ACTTGAAAAATTCTCTTGATGACGATTTTAAGAATAAAAAAAATACCTTTCGGTCAAACAGACATCATCATCGTTCGCCTCATAGCTAAAACCTCCAGAAACTTTTATTTGTAATTTTTTTTTAAAACATAGGTCAGGTTACCTAGACGTCCATCGTCACCGTAAACAAAACAAAAACGGAGATCTTGCGTAAACTTCAGCTCAAGAAATCAAAATCAGGACAGCTGCCTTTTAAAGCCCCTTCCAGACTAGCACAGCGAGAAGACGGTGAGAAGTACCTCAGAACCGAAAATGTGGTCTTTATCTGTAACCGTAGCCTTTAAAAAAAAAAAGTGCTTGAGCAGTGTACAGGTGACCTGCCTGTACCACACACATCTGGGGTTGTATCTTCACAGTGGACTCGCTCAGAAGGTGTGCATTTCAACCCGAAATGTCTCAGAGCTTCGTGAGCTTCGTGAGCAAACGTATTGGCACAGTGAGGAGATACCGAGACAGTGGCTCGAGACACATGTAGCACTTTTCTGCCAACATGGTACCGTTCTGTGGTCTTTTATACGGAACTCATAACTGGTTAAATAGAACGTGGAAACCATGTCATCACCATGACAACAAAAGCAATTAATGACTCACAACCAATACAGCGCAAGTACCGCCATCCCATAAAAACCGCTAGTTGTAATGTATTGTTTGAGAGTTGTTTATGTTCCAGTTATAAGGTAAGTAAAAAAAAAGAAACCAGTTCCATGCAGGGCTCTACAATGGAGTCCAAACTTGGTTCGGTTTCCCTAAAAAGGGATCGCAGAACAGACATCAGCACCATGTTGATGAAAAATGTGTAATAGGAGCTCACAGAATAAACAGTTCAACCTCCAGATAAAATTTATTGTAATTAAGACCCATAGGCCTTACAGACTTCAGTCCATTTTTTTGTGGAACCTCATCTCTGTTCTACTGTCGGATTTGGGAGCTACTTTCGGAAACAGTTCTCGCTCTGCTGAAGGTTCTACATCACTGTAGCTTCCAAGAAGAGATTCTTGACGTAACTTAGATTCATCAAACCGTTCTGATGATTGTAGGTCATGGACAAGATCATAAGCATGGCCTTGTTCTAGAGATGGTTTTAGATCATGTTCTTGTAGTGAAGATGGTTCAAGGTCATTGTCTAGTGCTGGAAGCGGGTAAAAGCCATGGTCTAGTTCTGAACTTGGCTCTTGATCATGGTGAAATAGTGAAGATGGTTCTTGAACTGGTTCTAAGCATGGTTGTAGATCATGCATTGGTTCTGAGGATGGTTCTAAATTATGTTCCAGTTCTGAGCTTGGATTTACCGCAAGGTCTAGTTCTGAAGATGGTCTGGCATGACAGACCAGCTCTGAAGATGGTTCTAGCACATGGTCTGGTTTTGAAGATGGTTCTGCATGACGAACCAGCTCTAAAGATGGTTCTAGTTCATGGTCTGGTTCTGAAGATGGTTTTAAATGATGGACCAGCTCTAAAGATGGTTCTAGCTCATGCTCTAGTTCTGAAGATGGTTCTAAATGATGGACCAACTCTAAAAATGGTTCTAGCTCATGGTCTGATTCTGGCAATGGCACTACATGATTGCCCAGCTCTAAAGATGGTTCTAGCTCATGCTCTAGTTTTAAAAATAGTTCTAGGTCATGGTTTAATTCTGAGGATAGTCCTGGGTTTTGGTCTATTTCTGAGGACGGTTTTAGGTCATGGTCTAGTGCTGCAGGTGGATCTGCAGATAGATGTGGGTCATGGCACAGTTCCAGATATGGTTCTAGATCTTGATCAAGTGCTTCTTGGACATGATTTGGTTTTAAAGGTGCTTGGAGGTCATGGTACAGTTTTGGAGATGTTTTTAGGTCATGTTCTGGTGCTGGAGGTGGTTCTAGATCACTGTATAGTTCTTCCCATGGTTCTGAATCATCATACATTTCGAGAGATGGCTCTGTAGAAGGGCATAGTTCAAGTTCTAACGATGGGTCCTGGGACGAATATAAACTTAAAGACTCATAAGTGTTCTCATAAGTGCATCTTGAACAAGTTTCTGCCTCTTTTTTGCGTCTGGTGTCCATATACGTGATGAGGAACTCGGAGTTCTGATAGATGATCATCCCGGAGAGTGTGAGCACAGCCCCGGCACAGCTCAGCGCAGAAAGCTGGTTGCCGAACAGCAGCTGGGAAAGCAGCAGATTTCCCACCATGTTCAGGTTGCCCAGGATGTGCAGCGTGACGGCGGAAGTAAGGCTGATCACGAAGCAACTCGACAGGTTATAGAGCACAGAACCCAGGCAGCTGAGCACAATGAAGCCCCACAAATGTCTGTCGTAGTGGTGCGGTGACTGAAGAGCAGACCAGTTTTCCAGGAACAGAGCTGCCACAGACAGGATGCAGAAACTGGGGATGGCCATCAGGTAGAGCAGGAACACGGAGTTGATCTTCTCCTCCTGGAGAAGGATGCCTGAAAAAAAAGTGCAGGACATGTAAATGAACAAAAACAGTGAAACACTACAGGGACACCCAACCATCGCACTAGTATGTCCTTGTTGGACTTCGCATATTGGAATATAATAAGCGAAAACTCCTCTGGGAAGATTTTCACTTGTGGTTGTGGAGATTTGTAATCATTCAGATAGAAGAGCATTAGTGAGAACAGGCAGGAGGTTTGGGGTGCAATCTTAAAAGATGTTCAACAAGGTTGAGGTCAGGGCTCTGCGCAGGACACACAAGTTCTTCTACTCTAAATTTAGCACACCGTGTGCACGTGGAGCTTCTGACGTTGTTCCAGTAAAGGTTAACTGTAATTCTGTAGCATGTGACCTTCTATACAATTGTGTGCAACCTTCTGAGTAACAGCAGCATATGGGAGGTAATCAAATCAAATCAAGTCAAATCAAGTCAAATACACATTCATACAGCATACGACATGTAGTCAAATGCTTTTTTACGACTGTTCATTATGTAAATAGAAATAGAAGATAAAAAATAATACTAATAAAAATATTAAGTATAAAAGTATAATCAAAGTATAAAGTACCTAATTTTACTTTTAAGGAAATTTCCATAAAAATATGTTTAATTTCACCTCTTTTATATTTATTTATATATATATATATATATATATATATATATATATATATATATATATATATATATATATATATATTTAAATGGTCAAACAGAAATGCGTGCTTCGTTAATAAAAATAAGTGCCGTCAATTTTTTCATTTTTGCATTAACGCCTTAATATATATAGCAACGTGTTTTATGCTACAGGCGCCCACAATGTTGATTCCGACAACCCAAGAAAAACGTAATGTGATGGCTGAAATATGATTGGAGAGAAACTCTAATCTAAACAGACAGTCATGGAAGCAGAGCAATCGAGACAAAAGCCATAAAATGAAGAGAAATTGGGAATTACAATATATCATAGAAATTCATTGAAAAATATATATAAAAACTTAAGTCAGTGTTTATGAAGACTTCAGTGTGACCTCTAATCCACAGAGTACAGTGGGTACAGTACGTATGCAAACATACACACATATTGGAGTAAACAGGAAATATGATAGAATCTCCACAGCATTCTCTTGATATTTGAAGGTGATTTTGGAGTGAGCTGGCACACGTGCTGACCTGGTGTATGACACGCACTGTAAACAAGCCTACAAAAATAACCCACTGTAACAGGACGCTGACACTCCAACCCAGACGGGTATTTGCGCCCAATTGCTCAGCTGTACTGAAGCTTCAGGGTGACTCAAAATGCTGCTTATTCTAGTGGATATCTCCACCTAGGAAAAGATTTTTTTTTACACCAAATGAGGACAAAAATACGGAGCTTACATAAAGTATCACCAGCTCTGTCATTATCCTGAAGCGTTTCATAAGCTAAGGTGTTGCTTGTTGAATCTTGCACTCGAGGTTAAATCATGTCAAAGTGCATGTCGAAATCATCAACACACACACACACACACACACACACACACACACACACACACACACACACATGCCACACAGTATCTGAAAACTGTTCTGTTTTCATGTACTGTTGTGTAGAAAAATGAACAACATTCATAGGTCCTGCCATATGTATTCACTACATCACTCACACGTCGCTTAAATAAAAACTGAAATTGACATTTCTTTATAAAATCTTACGTACACACAGTATCCTATCTGTGTGAATTTGGGCACATGTTCTGCACAAACTAGATGATGATGTACACTTCCCTGGCCTGTTAGCAGCCACATTAGCTGCATTCAAAGCGAGGAGGAAACTGTCTGTATTTTATTTTTAATCTGTCACCTTCACGAAGCACGTTATAGTAGTGTAATGTTTACCGTGATAACGAAACCATGACTGTCCAAAATCTGATATGTTGTAATGACTAAGCTATAAACGGCTATGTACTACAGCTGTACTCAAACTCTCACTCAACCTCACACAAACCGCCTGTTATTCAAGTCCAATACTTAATGTCATGCCAAATATCAATGTGTAATAAAAATGGGTACATTTCCTATTTAACAAAAACTCAACTAAAGAAGTACAGCCCTTGTGAAAAGTCTGGAAACCTCTTTTATGGTGATTGAGACACAAGCATGCTTCTTTGGTTTCTATGCAACAAAGTAGTTCAATAAATGAATGGTAGAAAGTCCTGTGGAGTCCAATTTTCACATTTCTGGCAGATGAACTTGTGCAAAATGGAGAACAGGAGAGATGTTAGCAAACTGCCCCCACAATCAAACATGGAGGTTAAAGCTTAATGATTTGGGGTTGTTTCGGAGCAGGGAAGGTTGGAAATGCAATTCAGTCTGGATTGCAGCTCATTGGAACCGACTTCATCATATAACAAGACAATCAGCCAAAATGTACTTCAGAGTTCTGTGAGCGTTATTTGGAGAGCAAACACTCGGCTGGAGTGATATCTATCATAGAACGACCTGCCAAGTCACCACACCTTAAACCTATTGAACTGCCCTGGGATAAACTGGAGCACAAGAAAGAAATCTCCAACTACTGAAAAACATCTTTGGCAAGTTTTACAAGAGGCACGGCAAAGAATTTCACCTGAACGTTTGGAGAAACAAACTGTCAGAATGCCAAGAGGATAAATTTAGAAAAAGGAGGAAGTGGAACATCTTATGTATTTGTTTGATCGCAGTAAATCATCATACAGTTAAATGACTTAGTTTGTTGCATATGAATAAAAAGGAGCATGCACGAGTCTCTGAAAAAAAAAACGATTTCCCATTTCAGCTCTGTCCTGAGACTAGATATCGAATCTGAGCTCTTACGCTCTCCTCAGTGCTGTGGGCTTTTACAACTGTATTACCTAAAACTCAACTTGACAACCTGAAAATGTGCGTTAATTAGATCAGTACGCTGGAAAATCCCATGAGTATTAGGAGCTTGTTCCGTTCTGTAACATGTTGGAAGCAAATCATCCCTCAGTGTGGAATCATATGGTTCAATGTTACACTCTTTCGCTCTCTATCCCTTTGTAAAACAACGATTTAATCACTCTCCTGTGGAAACCACTTAACATAATGAAGTCCAGCTCGAAGCAATTAGTCCACATTATAAAACTTTGTCGATGTTTTCCTGAACAGTGTTTCAAGCACTTAGGGGCAGGCTTAGGGGAAAATAATGAACAACGTAAAGTTAATTAAAAAGTGTTTTATTCCTTTTGTTACTACAGCAAATCACCAACTTTGCATTTTTTTCCCCAACAATTTAGGGTTGGAATGTCCTGTTATCGAGTATGTATTGGTGCTCTGTCACCAGCCTTTCGTTTTTTTTCTCTACTGTAAAGCTCAAAACGATGCGGGTTGACTTCTTACAATGAAACTGGTAAAAATTCAGGCTTCGGAGTATTAAAATACCTCCTTACAAACGATTTCATCATACGCTATACATTCAAAAGTATTGGAACCCCCCGATTTTTCAGCAATTTGTGGTTCTTCCCCAAAATTTTACCACAAAGTTGGACACACACAATTAGAAGAATTGTCTTTGGATGTAGTAACATGACATTTTCCCTTCACTTCAACCTGCAATTGTGCACAAAGCCAGCTATATGAAGATATAGTTTTCATGAGATCTTGAGTGATATAGTGCTCTGGCTTCCTCACCTACAGCAGTAGCTGAATTTACTAACACCTTTGTAGCTGAATGAGCAGAAAATCTCCACAAGCACAATCCGAAATCTAGCAGAACATCTTCCCAGAAGAGTGAAGGTTATTATAACTGCAAATGGGGATTGAATGTGGAATAGCATATTAAAAAAACACACATTTTCAGCTCAGGTTTCCACAAACTTTTATATATTGTGTATCAACGGTTGTAGTAAAAGTGTATTAATATGAATCTGTGGCTTAAATCAAATCCAGCACTATTGTAAGAGCTGCTGATATTTAATAAAAAACTCTTTTGACTAATCAGAGGTAAGAATTACAACAGCAGCGCACGTGAGCGATCACATGTAAACCCTCGAATGTTGCATGTTCTGTAAACGAGACCTGTAAAACATTGCATTTCTACAACGTCACAAGGTCGGATTTCGTTGCATTTTGTTCCTTCTGTGCACCTTGTGAAACATTTTTAAACATGTTTAAGCTCTGTGTGTAAAATTAGATTACGCTTCCTGGGAGTGTGCTGTTTACTCCCACATGTTAGGAAACATAATGATACACGTTATTTACCTCAGGCTGTTTTCACACTGCGTCTGTTTTAGTCATCAGATCGTAGGCATCTGTTCAGTGGGCACTATATAGACAAATGTTTGTGGACAACTGAGCATTCTGCTCTTTTTGAACATCCCATTTTACATTTAGTCCCCATTTGCTCTGAAAAGAACCTCCAATCTTCTGGTAAGATGTTCCACTAGATTTGTGGAGATTCATTCAGCCATAAGATAGTTAGTAAAGATGTTGAACTGGGGTGCAGTCAGAATGAAAAATTCATCCCAAAGGTGTTCGATAGGGTTGGGAATCAGAGCACTATAGCAGGAGATCTTCCACTCCAACCTATCTAAAGCATATCTTCATAGAGCTGGCTTTGTGTACAGGGGCATTGTCATGCTTGAGCAGGTTTGGGTCTCCTGAAGGGATTTTTTTTTTTTTACAATTGCGTACCTCCAACTATGCTAAAAGTGTGAGGTACACAAGTTTGGGCTGATTTGAAAATCAGCTGTCCCAATACGTTTGGGACATCCATACAGTGTAATGTAACAAACACGTATCACGTATCTGAATATTTCTCAGCACTTCAAATCAGCAAATTTCATCAGGTAAAAAGCTGCCCCTATGACCGGATCTGCAACGCGTGTTTGGTCAGGACGTTTCAGCTCCGGTCTAAAACAGGACGTGGACAGAGAGGGCGTCGGTGCTATGCGCTCTGACAAAAAAATTCAGACCAGCCGTCGGGGATGAAATGACCTCGGAAAAGTGGTTTCATAGGAAAGACCAAAAGTAGCGCCTGACGTCAGGCGGCATTTATTCCTGCACACGGAGTCCCTCGAGAAAGAACGTCTGCTAAGAGACTTTACACTCGCTGTGAGCTGTGTAAAAGAAATGACAGCTCTTTATTGACAGGTAGCCTTGCTGGGTAAATAGGGTTATCACATGAGTAATGAGGACGTGATGTGTGTATGTAGTTGTCGCAGCTATATCTTATAAAAAAACTGCTGAAAGTTAAACACTGAACATATATGATTGACTCTTGATGCATGATATTTGATGTTAAATTTTGGCAAAATATCAGATCATGATACCTGAGAACAAAATCATCCATATCCCTATATATATGGATGGAATGGGTGGATGAATAGATGGGTGGATAAATGGATGAGTGGATGAAAAATGGGTGGATGAATAGATAGGTGGATAAATGGATGGATAGATGGATAGATGGATGGATAAATGGATAGATAAATGGATGGATGTTCGGGTGGATGGATGGGTGGGTGGGTGGATGGATGGATGGATAGATGGATGGATGGATGGATGGATGGATGGATAGATGGATGGATGGATGGATAAATGGATGGATAAATGGATGGATGGATAAATAGATAGAAAGATGGACAGATGGATGGATTACATCGGCATTAAGGGACAGGCATTAAGCTGGTTTAAATCCTACCTGTCTGATCGTTAACATTTCGTAGACTTAAATGGAGAGCTATCCAGGCTAATGCTAGTAAATTATGGCGTGCACAAGGTTTAGTTCTAGGACCCCTGCTCTTCACAATATACATGCTTCCCTTAGGAAATATTATTAGAAGGCATGGAATTAGCTTCCATTGTTATGCTGATGATACGCAGCTATATTTTTCATCAAAACCAGGCGATACAGCTCAATTAGCTCGCATAACTGAGTGTGTTAAAGAAATAAGAGATTGGATGACCCATAACTTTCTACTACTAAATTCTGATAAGACGGAGATTTTGCTTATCGGCCCAAAAACCAGTATACAGAAGCTCCAGCATCTCAACCTGCATTTAGACGGATGTTCTGTAACCACTAGTTCAACGGTAAATGACCTGGGAGTTATTTTAGACAGCAACTTGTCTTTTAAAAATCACATCAACGAAGTTACAAAAACAGCCTTCTTTCACCTTAGAAATATTTCTAAGTTAAGAAACATGTTATCTATATCTGATGCAGAGAAGCTCGTCCATGCGTTCATGACCTCCAGAATAGACTATTGTAATGCATTACCAGGTGGATGTCCTGCACCATTAATAAACAAGCTTCAGTTAGTTCATAATGCGGCAGCAAAGAGTTCTTACTAGGTCAAGTAAATATGACCATATAACCCCAATCTTATCGTCCCTACATTGGCTTCCTGTTAAGTTTCGAATAGACTTCAAACTACTACTTCTTACTTATAAAGCCCTAAATGGTTTGGCTCCCATGTATCTATCCAGTCTTAACACGCTACAATCCGACATGCTCCCTGAGATCTCAAAACTCTGGGTTTCTAGTAGTTCCTAGAATAGCAAAGTCCACTAAAGGTGGTAGATCATTTTCACATTTAGCTCCTAAACTTTGGAATAGTCTTCCTGACATTGTTCCGGGCTCAGACACACTCTCCCAGTTTAAGTGCAGATTAAAAACATATCTTTTTAGCAGAGCATAACATATGTCTCACATCATAACCTTGTGCTCCAGAACATCTGATCACATGCACATTATCAACTTGTGCTGTTAATCTCATGAACAGCAGCTACGCTAATTTCTCTCCACTGCTTCTCTTTCTCTCCTCATCTCGAGGCATCCTGAGGTTTGGCCAGCTCCAGTCACATCTCACCTCATGAAGATTATGGACCTTTGAAGAAGTAGATGCCGAACAAAGTTTCTTCCTCATTACATCTAAGGGAGTTTTTCCTTGCCACAGTCGCCATGGCTTGCTCATCAGGGATAAATGCACACCATTCACCTTGACTGGTGATTTCTGTAAAGCTGCTTTGAGACAATGTCTTTGTGAAAAGCGTTATAGAAATAAACTTGACTTGACTTGACTTGACTTGACTTGACTTGACTTGATGGATGGATGGATGGATAGATGGATGGATAAATAAATAAATGGATGGATAATAGATAAATGGATGGATGGATGGATGGGTGGATAAATGGATGGATGGGCGGATGGATGGATGGAAGGATGGATGGATAGATGGATGAATGGATAACTGACAGTCAATAATTAAAAAACGTATCAAACATATACACTAATGTCTTGTTGATGTAAATGAAACTCACAAGGTTTTGATACTCACTTTGCTGGATGCTCTTTATCCCCCGTAGCATGGTGGCGGCGAGCACAAACAGACAGCCTGTCCGATCAAACTGCACCTCGCCCATAATGCTGAAGGAAGCCCCGAGGCAGATGGGCATCATGGCGGTGTATTTGAGGATATGGTGCTGTTTGCCAAGCACCAGAGACGAGATGGCCAGAGTGAAGATCGGCGTGGTCGTGTAGATCATCTGAGCAAAGGACAGCTGCACGTAGTTGAGGCCGACGTTGCCGAAGGCGATGCTGGCGCAGAAGGTCAGGCTCAGTAGGAACACTTTGCACTTGGCGCTGGAGGTCAGCTCCTGCCTTGCCACACCTTGGCTTCGATCAAACCAGTACTTTATGACTCCGAAAATTATGGCCGTGAGCATGTGCAGAGCTGAAAGGAGGAGCGGGTATCTGAAGTTGTACACTGCAAATATCCATTTGTTCAGGCTGGAGATGGTGGTTCCCGTAACCAGCCACACTACCACGGCTGACAGAAGATGCAGAGTTTCAACCGGACGCGTACTCCTCTGCCTGTTGTCCTGGGTCTCCTCGCTTTTGGAGGGGCCATCATCACTGCTGATCATGTTCGATTCATCTTCGGCTCTGTGAGCACAGGAACATGTTACATTTGCGATCTAAAGATTACAGCACATACAATACACTGATTGGTTGAATGAAGTGTGTATGGAGCAGCAGAAGCACACATGAACGAGATAGGGTGGCCAAAAACACAGGTGTATACATTCTTAAATATTTTTGGTACTCTTGGGGAAAGCAGGATGACAGAAACAGAGCACTCTGCCTTCCCCACATGTGTTTGTATTATTATTATATTATTAATTATATTAGTTTTATTATTATACACTTAGTTAGCCCAGCCATCAGTGTGGAAGGGCCGTGGACTCTTAGTGGTGATGGGGACTGAATAGGGAGTGAATGGTGAGTGTTAGAAAGGATCGCTATCCGGCTTTAAGGACCAAAATGTGGGAACGGTTATCCGATGTACGCTGATCAGGAGAATGTACCGTAATTTCCGGACTATTAAGCGCACCCATATATAAGACGCACCCACTGAATTTGACAAAGATTTTTATTTTAAACATAAATAAGCCGCACCTGTCTATAAGCCGCATTGTCCACATTGAAACTAATGAACTTTACACAGGCTTTAACGAAAGACAGTGTCTGTTACACGGTGTAACGGGTGTAATATGTTGCGCTTCCTTTAGGAGCATAGCGGTATTTTGGGAATAGTCTGTTGCCGTATTTTTAAGCTATTACTGCATGTGTCCTTATTATTTTCTGATTCTTTTTTCTAAGTTTCTTTGACTAGCCTGTAACGCTGTTGCCAAGAATAATAAAAAAGCACGAGTTTTGGAAACCTGTCTGTGCTTATATGATTTCTGTTGTAACTGGAGTTAGCGAGCTCTCCCTTCACCCAGACTCAACGCTTTACAACGGCTTGTATCTAAACAGTAGCCGACCAAGAAAGTCATTGTTTACTGTCTTTCTCCTTCCTTTCACAACTATTTATCTCGGGAGTTTATCTTTTGGCATCGTTGTGCGTTTAAGAAAAACTTTTTTTCCTCCCGATGCCGTGCAGCTCAGAACACAGGTGAGGTGCGTTTTTGCGTTTCCGTTCGGAAAGTTCATTGGTCTAATGTTATGGGGTTCAGTTTTTTGGCTTGAAGTTTGTGAAGTTGTTGTTTAAGCAACGGGGTTTAAAATGTGGGAAAAAAGTAGCGGCTTATAGTCCGAAAAATACGATACTCACACCATTGTGTCAGTAGAATTGTAGTACATGATTCAGAACACTTAAACTTTACTGGGTTTAGGGATTTGATCATGTGAGGTGATTCTTGCAGTCATCTGCCAGCTGCTGTTCAATAACATCACGCTGGTTGCGAGATGTATTATTCTGTCTGCTGCTCAGTGTGTGGTGCACTGTGACGTCACAGAGGTAGTAACATATCATGAATTGTAAATGTGAATATCCCTCTAGTGGTGAAGTGTGGAAATACAACCGAAGGGGAACGCTTTCCTACAGGAAGTGTTGCGTTAGGAATGGCATGGGTCAGTGGGAGTGAGACAGAGTACATGTGTGTGAATGAGAGGGAGGACAGTGGAGTGGTGCGGTTGCAGGGGGAAGAGGTGGAGAAGGTGGAGGAGTTCAGGTACCTGGGGTCAACAGTGCAAAGTAATGGAGAGTGTGTTAGAGAAGTGAAGAAAAGAGTGCAGGCAGGGTGGAGTGGGTGGAAAAGAGTGATAGCAGGAGTGATTTGTAAAAGAAGAGTATCTGTGAGAGTGAAAGGGAAAGTTTATAGGACTGTGGTGAGACCTGAGATGTTGTATGGTTTAGAGACAGTGGCACTGAGTAAAAGACAGGAGGTGGAGCTGGAGGTAGCAGAGCTGAAGATGTTGAGGTTTTCGTTGGGAGTGACAACGATGGACAGGATTAGAAATGAGTTTATTAGAGGGACAGTGCATGTAGGACGTTTTGGAGACAAGATGGGGAGGCGAGATTGAGATGGTTTGGACATGTGCAGAGGAGGGACATGGGGTATATCAGTAGGAGAATCCTGAGGATGGAGGCACTAGGAAGGAGGAAAAGAGGAAGAACAAGGAGGAGGTTTATGGATGTGGTGAGGGAAGACATGCATGTGGTTGGTTTGAAAGAGGCAGATGTAAAGGACAGGGGGTTGGCACATTTTTATTCTTTACTAATACGTTATTATTCACGCAGAACGTCCGGGTTTCAGGAATTACGTAATCGCCAGCGTCTAAACATTTCTCCCACGTGTCCAGTGATCTCGTCTGCAATTGGCCATTCGCACATATGCAAATTAATTCAAACCCGGAAGTACATTTCCAAACCAGAGGATTCATCCAAGAGCTAGAATAATTTCAGGAAGGAGAAGAAACATACACAAAGTAGGAAAATGTGAAATTTCCGTGTCATCATGGATGATTCATATTTTGTTCGTCAAGATTTTTTTTTTTTTATTATATGGACGTCCTGCTGTCCTCGACATCTCCGATCAGGCAAATTATTTATTATTATAATTAAGCTTAATTATTATTATGCCATATACCATATTAAAAACAAAACATTCATGCATTAGATATGAACATCAATGCAGTCATGAGCCGCCCTGTCGTTCACTCCTCATCCGCTAAAACCCTAACCGCAGAACCTACCACTGTCTATCTTGCGTGCGTGGGGGTCACCTAAACCTAGAGACTTCCAATACATCAAATCAATTCATACTAGACGTTTCTAGGATTCTAAAACGACACCACCTACATATTATCACAACCAATCAGTCAACACATTTCCTAGTCCGCCTCACTGTAAAGAAACGTTTAAACGAATCTTTTCCACACCCCTACCCCGGGCTAAACCATTTCCAGTCCTGTCTATTACTCATTGAATGATAATAAAGAAGGTTAATGATATGAATAAACACGCGTACAATGTTATTATTTAAAATACATATAAATAATCTATAAAAGCTGTAAACCAGAGCTTTTGTTATCATTCAGCTTGGATCTTTATTTTACTATCCATGAAAGGAGAAACAATGAAATCATCAGGAATGTCATTAAAACTTTAGTAGTGTATTAATCATACATTTATAACACGTTATTAACACCTGTATAGGTATTTTGAGGTACATAGCCCCAGGTCGCGCGCGCGTGTGTGTGTGTGTGTGTGTGTGTGCAAGACAGAGACTTGGTGGTTTAATATTACATCTACATTTATAGCGTGAACACACTGATCCCTGACTGCGCAGCTTAGAGAAATGAGGTACTGTAAAAGAAAAGCACACACTACACATATTCCTTCATCCTGTAAAAACCTGAAAGAAGCCCAGAGACATTTTTCTTCAAATCTTACCGTGTATGTGGCTCTATGAAAGCTGGGTGATGTTCCTCCCGGCGCGGATGATGATGATGGAGGCACCGAGCGCTTTCCTTCGCTGTTATTGTCAGACCGGCTGTTTGGTGTGTTCCAGAGTTGCAGCGTCCGTCCAATCTGCGCACTTTCGATTAAATAGGAACCGCCGCTATTGGTGTGTTCCAAACAGCAACCTCTCCCTTCTTCTGCGCCTCATTGGAAAATACCAGGTTTAGCTCTAAATCCGGGTTCACACTAGGGGTGTAACGGTACATGCTTTCTTACAGAACCGTTTCGGTACAGGAATGTCGGTTTGGTTCACATGTGTACCGAATGCAATTCCTTTTTGAGTTCCCTCAAAAACACATTAAATGACAGACCACTAGAAATTTAAGTAAGTTGCCAATTAATCGACAAAGGTGCCGAGTTATAGGTGCCAATTATTTGCCAAAGCCGATGAATCAGTAGACCTTTAACTACGGTTCGTTGTTGTGTGTGAAATTGTTGCGCTAATCACAAACGTCAATCCAGCGATCAGAGACTACAGGTTGTAGCTTTAGGAATCTTTAAGGATTTTAAAAATTTGTCTCAGACGACCAAATTGGGGCCAAAATCGCAGTGTTTAAGCTAATTACAGTTTTGCTGCATCTGAAATAACTTGGTCGTTCACTCATTCTCTAACCCCTATATAGGTTTGTTGACGGTGGTCTCTTATCCAAGAGGGCCCTCGTGTCTGTTACCTTCTCTTTCTCCCTTTTAGTTTTGCTGCCATAACTAGTCTTGCCAGAGTCTCTACTTACACCTGGAACACACTGTACAGTGTCTAACGTTTGCATAACAATAAGTTTACCTAATGATCCTTATTTTTCTTTCCTTATCAACCTTTTTCTCTTTTCATCTCAGTCGAGTTAAACATGCTCCTGAGGTAACAGTGACCAGCGGTCCTGTCTTTGTTCTTTTGAATCCACCCGTTCCACCCATACCTCTGCATACGCATACCTCTGGATGGAGTTCTCGTCAATTGGAGATCACTCTGAGGATGGTTCCACATGAACAGCTTGAAGACCCACCAATCAACTGTAATTAAAAGACATTTGGAGTCACTCGAATGAGGGTGGGTTTTCCTTCTCGCACCATCTCAGGGAGGTTTTCCCTGCCACTGTCATGCTCATTAGTCAATGTCCATTGTTTAAAGCACCAAAAAAATACAACTGAATTGACTTGCAAAGTGCATAGTATTCGTAATGAGTGCGTGCATTTACTACAAAGGAAGAATTGGATGAAATTAAGTGAGCAAACGGGGACAGCGGCACAAATATCATGCGTCAGAGCGCTGACAATTTGGTCATGAACATACACCGTCCCTGTACTAACGTATTATTTATTATAAATCAGTAGTTTATTTTTGTCTTGTTTGTCAAAAATAATAATTTATACAATATTAATTTTGTACACATTTGCGCTGCGTCTGTCAGGGTCCCCGAGCCGACTCTAGAGTTACACTAGTATTAAATTTACTTGTAATGCTAATTTTCATTTTGTTGAAACTTTGTTTTTTTTAGATTTTCGTGTGTGCTGTGTCACAGTGCAATATAGAAAATAACGCATTAGTGCGTATCCATCAGATGTACAATCAAACTCAAGAGTGCATTCCGGATGCAACCACCACTACAAAATGGCCAACATTCCATGTAGTTCACTGTATAGGAAATAAGGTGTGGTTTGAGACACGGGGTGAAGGAATTCACACATAAAATGGTGTTTTATTACCATTACACCACAGCAATTTGCCAATAATCCCATTTTTCATTTACTAAACAACTGATAGATTATTTTTAATCTGGAAAACTTGCTTTGTGACATCTGAACGTGTAACATTTTACTCCACTACATTTCACAAAAACACGTGGTTCTTTGCTATTTTGAAGCAAATATATGGAACGTTTATTGACAAGCCCTGGAGAGACCACAACAGTCCACAGTTCAGGTGTGTCTGTAACTATAGAAAACTCTCTCCTAATACAGGTTTGACATGTAAGAGAATGAAACACTGCCCTCAATCCATTAATCACCTACAGATCTCATTGATCAGTACATTTATACTCGATTGATGGGAGTCAAAAACTGATTCAAAAGTAACCAATACTCAACTAAATATGTAACATAAAAGGAATACTGAAGTGAGATGTAATCAGTGGACTTTTACTTAATTACAGGAATGATGTACTTGACCCACCACTATCCTTTTGTCAGCTTTAATACCACCAAACATCAAGATGTTGTGTTGAATGTAAGACAGGCACCGACACTGGAATCTTCTTTCATCAATGTTAAAATATCAATGGGCCTCATTCATAACTTTCAACTTGACAGTGAATGTTTGCAAACCTCAAAGAACAAAATCATTTCCACCCCAAGTTTGGGAAAGTAATTTCTGGTGTAGGTATGTTGAAAATCCAATATATTACAAAGTGCATTCCTGACACAGCTCATTTGCCTTGAGCAACACCTACAAAACTCCAGGAGAGTGAAATTAACAATGAAAGCTATTTTACTTCATAGCCCAAATCTTTTTAATGTATATTTATATATAAAAAAAAAGAAAAAAAAAAAAGCAACACCAACAGAGGTGTCTGTATACAGCTTAGAGCTTTATACAGTCTGACTATATAAAAACATCTATATAGTCATGACTGAACGGTTAGTTTTAACTAAATTTTTTTGCTATTCTTTCGTTAACATCAATAATTCAAATGAACTCGTTTTCCACAAAATAATTCTCAAGGGTAATCCAATTCCTTGACCCAGTGAAGCAGCATGAGGATGTATCGTGGACAGACTTTAAAGCACTTCTATAAGTTGGATAAGGATTTCTGCTAAATCAAACAATTAAAAACAAATGCAGCAACTCAAACAAATTATTCAAAGTCTTTAAAGTCTTACTTTTACACACTGGGAATACAAAGGTTTTTTTCAGAGATTGAGATTTTCAGAAATACTTACACAACCTGCACATGCAGTACATTTATTTACATCCAGATTGATAAATGAGGCCCATTGATTTACATTATTTTAGACCCCTTCTGGTGGTCTGAAGACTGAAGGGAAATTTAGCTGAGACTAGCACCGGTGTCATTAAGTCCACTCCTGCAGACTGAAGTCCAACTGAGTATACACCCATTTTATACACCATATTCAATTAAATAATGACTAGGACAAAATTAAATGGTACTGATGGTTCACAAAACTGATGTGCACTGATGTGGTCAACACATACTGTCTACAAGTAATCATACAGTGAGCCATTACATCAAAATCATCACAGGGTCTTTTGTTTTTAATTCAGTTTACACAGGAACAGGGTGGGCAAAAGAAAAACAGGGTGTCAGCTTAAAAAAAAAAAAAAAAAAAAAATATTAAGCTTGTTCCACAATTAAACATTTTGCACAGACTCGGTCTGCACACGTAACAGCATGCATGGCATCGGGATTTGTGAGCGAAAAATACAAAGCACAAAGAGAAGAAACTAAAACGAACAAAATCTAAAAAAATAAAATATAAAGAACTACCGGTCAAATCTAACACTAACCATTATAAATATGGAATTACGAGTTTAAAATCTGAATGAAAACCGTAGTGGGTGGGTTTAGTATGGTCTCTCGCGCCGATCCTGGCGATGATCTCCCCTGAGTAAGAGAAAAATACAATTAACTGTCAACTCTGATTATACTGATAAATTAAATCATTAACAATAACAGACAACGTGAAAGAAATTCAATCTGCCACCTTCATGTTAATCATGTGAGCATTGTTGGCACAACCACGTTTCCCCTTGCACAAAAAACACAAAAAATTCCCACTCACTTCAAGTCCATCTTTCCTGGTGGCCCCATCCCCCGGCCCCTTCCACGCATGTCATCCATTGGCGGCCCACCTCGACCCCTTCCGCCAAATCCACCCCTGTCCATGCCCCTTCCACCTCGAAATCCACCGCCGCGGTCTCCACCTCTGCCCCCACGGAATCCTCCTGGACCTCCGGGGCCTCCTGGTGCACCCCTGTCCATGCCACGACCACCACGCATGCCACCAGGACCTCCACGGCCGCGATCACCACCTGAAGAGAGAGAAAAAACGGATTCAGTCTTGGAGAAGAGATTTTTAAACGGATCTTACAGTCTGCACTTCAAGAAAATGAAATGACGAGCTGGAAGAAGAAAAAGAAAAAAAAAGATGCCATTACCTGGAGGGAAAGGAGGCGGACCGAAACCTTCGGGTTTGGGTGCCTTACACTGGTTACACTCCATCCTCCAGGCAAAGTTCTGGTTTCCACATCCACTAAAACGAGAAAAGCAAGAAATGAAAACCAAGGGAGTAGAGGCACGACACTGCGATGCATTCACAAGCGAAGCACCATATTACACAATGGGAGCGTCGGAAAAAAGGGAACATTTACGCATTAGGACACTGCCAGTCTCCAGCTCTCTGTTGCATGTTTCCACCAGTTGGTGCCCCTCGGCCCATTCCTCTAGGTCCACCTCGAGGAATGAAACCTCCGCGCTCGCCACCACGGCCCATCCCACCTCGACTCATCATCCCTACAGGCACAAAAAGAGCTTTGTGAGAAGGGCAGACACAATGATGTATACCTACACCATAGAGCTCGAGATATACAGGGTTCCTACACATTTCATTTCAGATTCCATATTTTTTTCCATAACACTTTTATACAAGACCATATTTAACATCTGAAATCATTTTGAATTCTTAAATTTTGCTTGTGTGCAGTACAGGGACGCAAGTGTTTTGAGACGTTTCAGTGTTGACGTGCAACCCAAAAATCATTTTGGAGAAATGAGTGAAAAAAGTATGGACTTTTGTGTTGTTTAGACAAAAATGCCGGGGTTTTTTTCCCCTGTATGCAGATTAGTGTAAACGTAGCCTGTGTTTTATAAACAATATTTAATAAATTCTTAATTTTATATTTACAAAAACCGAACAGAGCCGAAACACAAATATTAATTCAGTGTTCTAAGCCCCCCATCCCCCCACCCCCCCATGCACACTTTGAGAGAAAAAAAAATTTAATACTTTGTGAAAATGGTGCTATATCCCAGGATTCCTACGCATTTTGAAATAGTTGCCTGATAAGCAGATTTTATTAAGAGCACCTAGCTGCTCACCTCCTCTTCCCATCATCCCACCACGATCTCCCCTCATCAGCATTCCACCCCTCATCATCATGGGCTTCCGCCGGGCCATAGACACCTTCAGCTTTTTACCCTGGAAGTCCTTACCTGGGCAGAATAAAGAAAACCATATAAATACACAGACTAGCAAAAGTGGCCTAATATTTTAATGGGATAACATTTTTTAAGAGACAACCTGATGAATAGCCAGAACTAAAATTCATCACTGCCCCACTGATTATTTTTTAAAATGCCACTGTTGGTGCATCAGCTATTTAGAAAACTATCAGCAGTGGGCTCTGATACATAGGTCAGATTACACACACTGTGCTGAGCTTTTCATACCATGTCTAGAGCACAAGCTGTGTGAACACACTACCATCATATTACTTTGTGTGTAACGATACACATACATACACGAACATAGCTAAAATCTGAGTTCCTCACAAACGTATTCACCGTCACTACGGAAACATTATTTGTTCTGCACACGGCGAAATCGCCGACACTTCCGGTCAATGCCAATGTTTTTTTACGACAGACTAGAAATAGCAATTTATTGGTGGAGTGGGTGGAGAAGAGTGATATCAGGAGTGATTTTTGATAGAAGAGTATCTGTGAGAGTGAAAGTTTATAGGACTGTGGTGAGACCTGAGATGATGTATGGTTTAGAGAAAGTGGCATTTTCGTGTTTCGCATATCTTCTCTGTAATTGTACCAAAATTGAAACAGGCTGCGACTTAAAAACCTGAGGTAAATTCTATATGTACTGTATTTTAAAACACACCGTCGAACCATTCCACTGCTGCCTTGGCGGCCGGCGGATCCTCATAGGACAGGGTGGCGTCGCCCTTCGGTTTGCCCGTGTCCTTGTCTGTATAGATGTTTATAGCGGGGAGACCAGTACGTTTATTAATCTGGAAGAGAACATACACAGCAGGTTAACGAAGCAGTGAATTTCCAAGCCGTTGACAATCATTCTCGCAACTAGTCCAATTCCTATTCACACCATTGCAATGAAAAACAAACAATTTGCAATTTGATTCCCATTTTTAAATCCTGATTCCTTTCTCCCTCACCCTGATGATGCCGCTCTGCTTGAAGAACTCAGCCACTTCATCCATTGCTGCGTTTTCAGTTAGGCCTGTGATGTAAATGGTGCTGTTCTCAGAGTCATCCTGCTCCTCTGGGCGACCTAACAGACATACGCACACTTTAAAATCCGCGTAAACCTCGTATTGCTCCGACTAAAGCGCACATTATAGCGCACTGCACAATTTTTTAAAAATAATTCTAACTTACCCATGTCTGCATCTGGTCCTGATATTAAATATGATGACAGAGGGAGGAAGAAAGAAAAATAAGAGCAAGTTAGTCTTCATCCTACATTTTCTGTGCAGTGACATGACCAAGTCCAGGTAAAGATTTCCCAGGCACACTTGCTCTTCTGAGCATTCAGAAATAAATACAAGGGAGAAGCAAAGATACCTTTGTGCTTCAAAATTTGTGGGGAAATTAATCGAAGGAATCTATTCAAATTAACCTGTACACCTGAACCTAACTGCTTCTGCAAGTGTGCCATGAATAGCAAAAACGTGCCAAACCACAAACCCAAATTGGACTCCGAACCTTTAATTTCAGAGAAATTGCTGTAAATCCTGACATTGTGTGTGACTTATGGTCATTTACCATTAAACCCTAAAATGTGAAAAACTCTTTGAAGGAGTCCATAGTTTTTTTTTTGTTTTGTTTTAAACCCATATTTCTGTTGTTAAACTGAACCAACCCCATTGTCAACCAATACATAATTGTTCATAAAAACCCATAAAACTCTAGCCGGCAGACTTGTGTCTTTGCATTGCAAGGCAAAAAAAAAGAAGGTATATTTCCCCTCTGTAATATCAAATATCCATGAAAATGGTCGAACAAAAGCAAGTTTGTGTATGCTCTGGTAATTCTCATTAAAACTTACCACCAGGCTTAATGAAGCCACCTCTGTCTCCAGTGATGCTGGGGGAATAAGCGGAGATATGAAGGCGATTTTCCCTTTAAACAGCCACTTCAGTACCACAAAATGGGAGGGGTGGTTATGGGGGAGAGTGGACACGTCTGGCTCTACACACCCCCCCAAAATATGCTCTAAGCATCCCCCTGACTAGTTACAACACTTGTTTTGGAGCGGGGGAAGGGGGGTGTTTAAAGGATATATAGTACTTTACATGGTTGTGGCTGAACAGTTGTAATGGTCAAATAAACAGCTACCACAGATGTGTATTTAAAAAAAACTACATATTTCCACAACATAAGAAAAATGAATTGATTGTTTCAGATGCAGCCCAGCAGCTGGTTACCGTATGGGGAAAATGTAACGCTCTGATACAATTATTTGTTTGTTGATTGCATCTGACAAAATCTAAAAGCACAAGTGAATTTGGTGCGAAAGTACAGGCGACCTTGATGGTGGTCAACCTGCATGAGCTCTCGGAAAATAGGAAAATTGGTGCAAGTCAACTCAGACTACAGTCGTCCCCTGTCCATCGCGGTGCCAAAACCAACCGGGGAAAACGAATTTACGCAATAAATGGGCGCAGTACTGTAGTGTAGCCCATGCATAGTTTTGGTTGAAGAGTCCTAAAACGTAAAAAAAAAAAAAAAAAAAAAAAAAAGAGAGGCTGAATTTAAGATACACGTCACTGCATTCTTTATTTTCATTGGCTTAATCTGGAGACGCATGTCTTCAACTCTGCGCCCCCCCCCCCCTTTTTTTTTTACTTCAGAGGATAATAAAACCAAAAAACAAGCAGAAACATACGGTTTCTTGTAATGCTGCTCGTTTTAAATGAACTGAAATTTGCGAATCAAAATAGTTACATGCAGTAAATAAAAAAATCGCGATAAAGTAGGACCACGAGATTTAAACCGTGATAAATCGAGGGAAGAATGTACTTTCGTTGTTCATTTCCCCAAAAGATGCCACACAAACGTCTGAAAATGCTTACATCCCTGTACTGACTGAAAACGGTGGCTCAGTGGCAAAACGTAGAGAAAAATATGTGTTCTCAAACGAGGTCACTTGCATTTCCTTTCCAACAGAAAAAAAAAAAAGGCTGCAGTTGCACCATCTATAATTTTAAACATTACGATTAGTTGCATAAGCATATTTTTGGCAGCATTTAGTTGGGTTTTTTTTGTTTGTTTGTTTGTCCCATCAAACACCTACTACAAAAAGAAAAGATTTTCATTTCTGACTGCATCTGAAACAATCTGCTTACACAAAGCTGGTACATGCACTTCCAGTCAAATTAATCAGATAAAGCATTTAAACTTAAAAATACACACCATTCTGTTCCATTACACATACGTTTAAAGAAATAATTATACAAAGTAAAAAAAAAAAAAAAAAATGCTATCAAACATTCAACTGGAGCATTACAGTTAACTTTTTATTGTTTATCAAAATAACACAAGTTTCTTTGCAATCCCCCTGTGAGGGTAAAAAAACCACACTTGTATCTCTCCGGCTTTAAAATGACGATACCAACTCTTTATGTCCCCTTTTGAAAAGGCTGCCGGGCCACACTGAACTGAGTAGCGGTACTGTAAATGTATTGCTGTGTTAACATGGCTCTCACTTTGTTACCTGCAGCGTATAAATGTGACAAAGCATGTTAAAGCAGAATTGCTCATATTTCATTCAAGCATTGCAATAACCATATGAATAATTTTTTTGAGAATTATTTTCCCAGAACTCAGTAAGAAATTTTTTTTTTTTTTAAAGAAAATGGATGCAGTGTATTTGGGCAAATTGTACAACAAACACCACCTAAAAGAAAGTAGAACAAGCTCCTACCCAAGAGCAAGCATTCTGATTTTCTAAATTTGAATGACAATAATATTAATAATAATATTAAAAAGACTATTATTATTATTCCAATGCTATTGGTGCAGAGTGGTACTTAATTGCTGGTTTGATATTTTGCATTACCCTCATAAGTATTAAATATACCCATTTTGTCATGTTTTACACAAAAATCTACTTGAGGCAAACACTTTAGTGTATAACACTTGTGTAAATAGTAACACTCCATTTAAACCTTTTAGAAACCCATCAACAATTTTTTGATCCAAAGCGAAATGTCACTTTTCAACATTACCATTAGAAACATTGCCATTTTACTTTATAAACAAAGTTGGCAACCCAGTAACCAGGAAGTGAGTCAGGATTTGAAACACTGCATTCACTTTCATAATATAAATACCACCTGTTCATCACTGGATTATCAGGAAAACCTTTGAGAAAAAAACACTGGTGGGAGGGGAAGAAAAAAAATATATAAAAAAATAAAAGAAATAAATAAATAACTTTTCCACACTTTTGAGGAAAAACAAGAAAGAAAAAAAAAAGAAAAAAAGAAAGAGTGTCAGATTTGCCCACCAAGACCAATACACACCCTTAATCTGGAGGAGAATAAAAAAGATATGTAAATTGTTTTTTGTTAAAAACAGAATGAATAAAAAGGTTTTATCTTAATGTATTAGTTTTAAAAACTATTAAGAACGTCAATAGTTTGAGACATGCGATTTAGTTTTTGCAAAAACATGACATTCATGAAAACCCTCACAATTGGAAGCTGCACTTTGCAGCACTTCTGTAGATAATTAAGTAATTATGTGGCCAATTGCAGAATGCTCCAAAATACGTAGTGAAAAAATAATAGCGTGATTTAAAATATTGATAAAGTACCTCAAAGTTACAACCATGACTCCCTGGTAAAAAGGAACAACCAGTAAATCCTGATTATTAACTCATTTACTCCATTTTGTTAATTCATACTGTGGCAAACCAAAGCCAAATCTATCCAGGTTTCTGTTTACAGACTTGATCAACTTTTAACAAAGAAACACTGATGTGGAAAGGATTTTTGACCAGTTCTCCACAAAATAACACCTCAACCTCTTACCTTCGGCCATGTGGCTAAGGGCTGGAAGCTATTTAATTCTGCAATACTTTCCTTTTTCATACCCAACTTTATTATAAATTAAGAGTTATTAATTACCTCAACACGTCTGTATAACAGTTACTGACAGTAAGCTTTGACCTGCGTTCTGGTAATTCCTCGCCCTGAATTAATCAACTCAGCACACTGAATTTAAATAGAAAACATGTCGGGGGGTGTATTTAGCATAGCCCTCAGCCCCTTCATGGCCGTTCACAGCTCCTGCATTAGGGGATGAAAGTGATTGTGGCTCACACACACACACACACTTACCCCATGCCTCCACGGTTCATTCCCCCACGCATTCCTCCTCTCATCATGCCCCGGTCGAACCCCCCTCTGCCACGCCCGCGGTTCTCCCCCCCTCCCATTCCACCGCCATAACCACCGGATTCGGAGTAACTGCTGTTCTGGTGGTCCGGCCTGTAATTACCTGAACAAAAAGAAAAACATCCATCACTATGATTATCCTGAGGCTTTGTGGCTGCAGCTGATTGAAGCTGAAACCACCTCTGTGCATGTCCCACCCTACCATATTGACTGGGTGGTTTGTAGTTGTTTTGTCCATAAGCACCTCCACTGCTGCCTTGCTGCCCGTACTGACTGGCAGGCGGCTGGCCGTATGACCCTGAGGGTGGCGGGTAGCTGGAAGGTGGAGGTTGCTGCGGGGGCGGCGCCTGCTGCTGGTATCCGCCCTGCTGGCTGTAGGAGCTCTGCTGCCCATAGCCACCCTGCTGGCTCTGATAGCCGCCCTGCTGTTGCTGGGAATAAGAGTTTTGTTCGTATCCTGGAGTCTGCTGACTGCCAGAGCTGTAACTGACCAAGAATAAAGAGATGTAGCTCAAATCGTTCACAACAAAACAAGTTCTTATTGAAGTTGGGCTACAATAGATGACTTATTGATGTCTTATTCAAAACCTGTTTTTTTTCCTTTAACAAAACTTGGTAAGGTTTTCTCCGTCACTGCTAAGTACAAAAAGAACATAAGAATAGTTGCAGTACCTGGGAGGAACTGAAGAAGCAGTGGCCTGTTGTCCATAACCGGTGTAAGCAGGCTGGGATCCGTACGCAGCCTGGCCACCATATGAGGCCTGATTGGTGCTGGAGGAAGCAGAGGATGCATCATAACTGCTGCCTCCATAACCCTGGACAGGCTGGGAGTAGCCCTGAGGGGCAGCCGGAGTAGCGTTATATCCTCCTATAGACAGAGAAAGGCTTGGAATTAAAATACAATAGTAATATTCAGGGTTTCTACACAATTACTGTTCCATACTGTAGATTTCTTTATTTCCCCCCCAATTTAACCTCCCCTGATAATCAACATTATCTAAACAGAAAGTTGAATAAGTTAAATGAGCATTATAAAGTCCCTCACCGCTGGCTGGTGGTTGTTGCCCGTATGAAGACCCATAAGCCTGCTGGCTGTACCCTCCAGAAGAGCTGCTGCTCTGGGAATAAGCTGAATCAGCAGGCTGTGTGTAGGAGCTGTAACCTTGTTGCTGACCATATGACTGCTAAAACCAACAAATCAACAAAGAGCACACGTAAGAAATCAGTTACTACAGAGATGCAAAGAGATCAAATCAGATCCAAGAGACTTATGAGCAATTGATTTTTGTTTTCTCGTCATGTAGCGGTTTGTTTTGTCTTCCATAAACTTGACCACAGAGCAGTGTGATGATTTACCTGGGTACCTTGCTGATAGGCCTGAGCAGGCTGGGCAGCATAGGAGCCATACCTGGGCGAGCAAACACACGTTAACAAAACTCATGCAAATCATGCAAACTGTACAACACGCAGAACACCACAATATGAGCACGTGGAAAATGTGATCTGCAAAATATGTGAATTTAAATAGAAAAATTCTAACCCTTGCTGGCCTCCAGCTTGTCCATAACTGTTATAATCTGCAGGAACGGGGAAAAAAATAGAATCAGTTTTCTTTGCAAAAGTTACAGATTTCCACCAATAAAGAATCCAAAGCTACAAACAATTCGTCATCTGAATTATTTCAATGTAATTTGCAACGAACATTTAAACGCGCTGATCCAACAACCCTGAAGCTGAACTCTGAATGGTTTACCGAATAATTTTTTTTTTGTTTTTAAACAAAATTGTGTTTATTTCTAAGACGTTAAGAACAAAGACCACGACAAGTTACATCACAAAGTTTTTCATTTCTTAAGCACCATCAGATATTGTCCTTCAAAAATAAAAATAAACCCATCAAGAAACCAGAAGCCACCAATTCTTCTCTTATTAGATAAAAATGACTGCTGGTACTGGAGACTCCTTTCTGAAACGTCTCATTACAACAAAGAAACTACATCTTCATATTACTTACATTTCAACCTCGAATTTATCGCACCGTATCTCTATGTTTAATGTTTACTCTTGCTGTTGAGTGAAGTTTTATTAAGCTTGAATGAAGTTAAGTTGATATCGAAGCTGCTTGAAATAAAATAACCTGGTGAATACGTCTGGCCAAGCTGTTACTATAGCGATACGGTATTACACACAGAGCTGCAAGTACAGAAAAATCAATCAATGCCTTTCTTTCAGCACTGGTTGCCCGGCAGCTTCTATGCAAACCTCTGCATCAGTGTGTACTGATGTCAAATCCCTCATCATGAAGTGATGACACACACATCAGTGGTCCTTTGAATAATGGTGATGCAGGAGATTCAAGATGGCAGCTTATATACAGCTGAAATATACAGCCAGACTTGACAAAAATGCATTTTTTTTTGTTTTTGTACATGAGGAAAACTGCTGTGATTTGTCTTTACAATTTTGGTCTGATGTCACTTTTGTTTTATTTGCCTCAAGAGATTGTAATAAGTCATCAACTTCTTACACACACACACACACACACACACACACACACACACACACACACACACACACGTAAACATATCCATAAAACCCAATTTGTATACCAAGAGGTACTCCTGAGTGTGAATTATTATTAATAATTATTAATCCTTGTTAATTAACAATAAAAATAATATTCTGTTCAAAAAATATGCAAAATATTTTCTACGCTTTTCACATTAGGCGTATTTTGAATATGTTTACAGAGAGACAAATCTTTTCTTTTTCCAGATTTCAGATTCCAGATTTTCCCACCCATTAAATATATTGTTTTTATTATTATATGACGTAATCTTTGAGATACAATGGTTGTCTATATTGTGATTTTTTTCCTTTTATCTCGTTGGTGTTTTATTTTTTTTTATAAATACATTTCCCCCCCCCAAAACTAACTAAATTTTGGACAAGTCTCAGTGTCCTGTAAATTACGAATAAGTCCATGTTTCCAACCCCAATAAATAAATTTATATTTTATTTTATTACAAAGCTCCAATATTGATTTGTCCGAAAGCACAAAGAAAAATCCGACTCCAGAGACGCACTGGGAAATACAACATACCCCACAAATACTTACAAGCTACTCAGTATAATCAATTTTTTTTTAATTATATTTAAGCAAAATATGAATTATATTAAAAGCACAATTCAAAATCCTAATCTGCCTCACTACCACCCAAACCCAAGGCCCACTGAACCACGTGACCTGTTAACCGATTTATCTAGCGAACCTATTTCTTTCTTTTTATAATGTATCATTAAAGACTAGAGTATTTTTTTAACCATTTATACCAAATAAATCTCGCCAAAATCAACCCACATAGCTAGCTAACGCTCCACCTCCATCTCCAGCTATTATAATACAACCTTGCTAAGCAACCGGTCCAATACAAAAGGGCCGAGTCCCAAATTCATGCATAGCGTCCCCTAAATAGTGCGTCACCCACGCTGTTTTAGATTCCACATAGTGCACAAGTGTACCAAGAACGAAGCCATTTGGGATTGAACCCACCGCAAGCCGCTTAGCATGGCTAAGTGATGCAAATAAAGATAAACGCAAATTATATCAGTGGTACTAATTATAATTTCATTTAATCAAACGTGCAGTGACGGTAAACGAAAATGACCTTGTATGAAGAAATATATTGGTAAAAAATGTTTTTGTTCGATGCAAAGAATTTGAATTACCTGCTGCGGACGCCATTTCGTGGACTCGCGTTTTTTGCGGGCTACCAAACCTAGTGCGCATGCGCGAAAATGGCGATTAGGATGAATCCATTCCCAGGAAATACAATAACGTAGAAAAAAAATATTTAAAGACACAATCGTTTTTTATTATTATCATATTATCTGAAATTGAGAAAATGATAATCGCTTTTTTACACATTTAAACCTACGGCGTGTAACGAATCGGTACAGTTAAAAAAAAAAAACACAAATAGATTCGCCCGTAATGACGACACTGGTATCCAAATGCATACTAGAGTACTAAGTAGTACGCCACGAGAGTACGTGAATGTGATTGCCATATTCCTCGTCTGTATACTATGTAGGATGGAAGTATGAGCTCTGTTTTAAGGGAATAAAGCAGTACAGCTGCTCCAATCTCAGCTAATTTATTCCTGCTTCACAAAATAACAACACATTTTAGATTTGAATGTTTACTTTAATGTTTTTTAAATGTTATCAATCCATTTTAAGTGTTAAATGCTTAAAAAATATTCTATATGTACTAGTATTGTACAGTATTGAGCTTCACCAATCAGGCATAATATCATGACATTATAACTTTATAACAGGTGAAGTGAATAACACTGATTATCTATTAATGGCACCTGTTAGTGGGTGGGATTTATTATTCAGCCAGTGAACATCTTGTCCTCAAAGTTGATGTGTTAGAAGCAGGAAAAATGGGCAAGCATAAGGATTTGAGCGAGTTTAACAAAGATCAAATTGTGACATATTGAGATACACATCTCTGATACAGACAATTTATGACTATGAGAAAAGCTATGAAGAGAATAGACTACTGGAAATAAGTGAATACATATTCATTGACAAAAATATATTATAGCGTAAGTATGAGATTAGATAGAGTTTAGGC